>NC_132893.1:36015836-36093336 GCF_030463535.1 Salminus brasiliensis
TCTGTGTTTTTTCCTTTAGCAAGATTCTCCTTTCCAGTCTATGCTTTAGAGAAGTTCTCAAACCTTGGTTCCTCATGCTTTTAATGAGGTTCTACTTTTGGGTCTTAGTTCCTTATGCTTTTAAAGAGGTTCTCCTGTCAAATCTTGGTTCCTATTGCTTTTATTAAGGTTCTCCTATAGAGTATTAGTACCTCATGCTTTTAGTGAGGTTCTCTTGTTAAATCTTGGTTCCTCAAGCTTTTAGTGAGGTTCTCCTGTCAAGGCTGGGTTCCTCATGCTTTTAGCGAGGTTCTCCTTTCAGTCTATGCTTTAGAGAAGTTCTCAAATCTTGGTTCCTCATGCTTTAGTGAGGTTCTCCCATCGAGTCTTAGTACCTCATACTTTTAGTAAGGTTATCCTGTCAAATCTTGGTTCCTTTTGGGTCTCCGTTCCTCATGCTTTTATTTAGGTTCTCCTTTCCAGTCTATGCTTTAGAGAAGTTCTCAAATCTTGGTTCCTCATGCTTTTAAAGAGGTTCTACTTTTGGGTCTCAGTTCCTTAGGCTTTTAGAAAGGTTCTCCAGTCAAATCTTGGTTCCTCATGCTTTTAGTGAGGTTCCTCTATTGAACCTCGGTTCCTCAAGGTTTTAGTTAGGTTCTACTTTTGAGTCTCAGTTCCTTATACTTTTAATAAGGTTCTCATATTGAGTCTTATTTCCTTATGCTTTTAGTGAGGTTCTCAGTTCCTCAGTTTAGCCTCAGTTCCTTGTGCTGTTACGGGAGGTTCTCCTTTTGGGTCTCAGTTCCTCAGATAACCGGACCTTACATTTCTACAAACCCAGAATCAAAATTCTTCTCCTGGTCTTAATCAGATCCAACATCCGTCAGATTCCCTCATCCAAATTCGATTTGTTAGAGGAATTAGATCAGCAGCCCCTTAAACCAACCCAGGTCACTCTGTGGACACCAGGACTTCACCCAGCACAGTGTTCTCAGAGTGTTCTGCAGATTGGTGTTTCAGCAGAGCTTCACACACTCAGAAACCTGGAGGGAGTCTGTGTTCACTCATGCAAATGAATGTGACACAGCAGCACTTAATTATCCTCAGGTCTCTATAGGACTCCCAGTTCAGAGGGGGTGCAGTACCCTGACTGGCCAGCAGACGGCAAAGCTGGAAAGCACAGAGCCGTGTAAAGGGGGAAACACTGATGGCTGTAATTTTGGGCTCACAGGCAAACTCATGACACACAGAACAGAGAGCACAGCTCAAACTAATCCACTTAGTAAAAACAGAGCTTACTTCAGGCCTAGCAAGGTTCTAACCTGTAGAAAGACGTGTAATATCCCCACAAGGATCTGAGCTGAGCGCTGTGTACACAAGGCCGAACCGGGACATCCGTGTGCTGAACAGCACTCGTCTTATTGTCCTTTATAGGTGGGGAGCTGTTTATACAGGAGTGTTCAGTTACACAGACCATAAAGAAAGCTGGAAGCATGTAACCTCATCAGAGCTACAGCTCTTTTTAGGATTAAAACAATCGAATTTACTGACTTTTCTTCTTTCCTGGAGTCTGAAATGTGCTTCTTCAGTTCTGCACTGGAGCTGCGAGGCTAACAGACGGGTTTATGTGGTTTCTGACAGCGTGTGACTCACTGTTATCTATAAACATGGAGTAAAGTACACCACGACGCGCCAAACAGTCAGAAACCAGCTAAGCAAGTCTACTGCAGATTACCGAACACCTCCACAAGCTCTGCGGAGACTGTGTGGTGATTATTCGGCTGCAACTAACCATCGTGTTACCATTGATCGTCACTGTATTTTAATTTATTTGATCATTTAGAAAACATTAAAGTGAAGTTTTCATTTGAATTTAATCTGTCAACAATAATCATCACATATTAAACTCTAAGCACAATGCTGTTTTTTACTAATAGAAAGCTGCGAGCTGCGGACCGGTTAGAGTGCCCATGCCGACCCCTGTCCACCACCAAAATCACCTGAAATGGACACGCAAATGTCGGAGCTGGAGCTCAGAGCGACAGAAGAAGGTTGTCTGGTCTGATGAGTCCTGCTTCCAATAGCCTCTAATAGCTTCCTACATTGACACATCCTGATTATTGATACTGTATTGATCATTGATAATGTATCAAATGCCCAGAAAACCTAATTTTCCATGAAGACATTGATTATAAACGTACCGTTGGTGCTGGGAAACTTTCACAGTTTTTATGATGCCACAAATTCGACACAATTACATATCTCCCCCATTCAGCCTACAGTCGTTTAGCTCCGCCCATTCACACTAAAGTTTATATGGACTGCAAAACAGGGCAGCCAATTAGAACAGAGCTCATTAACATGTATCATTCATAGACCAAATAAGTGGCTTTATGTAAATAGTGTTTCAGTAAACAAATTCCCAACAAGAAATGTGAATATGGAAATCAGAAGATACATGTTTTTAATTATTTTTTGTTTATTTTATAAACGAAATTTTATAAATACTGTTTTTATTTTACTTTAGTGTTTTACTTGTTTTATAATTACACATAATTGTATTTCTGAGTTTTAAATAGCCTTAAAGCCAGGATCTGCTGGAACGCAAGTCCTGAACGCACCTTCAGAAGTCTGTAGAGGGAGCTGTTTCGGCATCACGAAGAAGAGCAATTGGTATTAGGCAGGTGGTCATAATGTTTTGTCTCATCGGTGCCAGGGTATTAACAATAGGTTGAGGTGTCGGCTGTTTGGAAATATTCCTGTACATTAAAACCTGTGGTCTGTGTGTTTTTCTTAGCGGGTCATGTCTAATTAAGGAAATAAACTAAAACATGGTGGAGGAGCTTTAAACAGTTTAAACACTCAAATATGAGTTTTTACTGAATAATGATGAATGTCTGAATTTCTATTATCTTCCATCGGCCACATCATCCTGTACAACTCCAGAAGCCATCTGTGTGAACTACATTCCTAAAACTGAACTGTTCCTTTAAAGCAGCAGTATGAAACAACTGGTATTTCTTGCTCCTGGGCTCCCCCTACAGTCGGTAGGTGTAATTTGTGCTTTGAGCCAGCACTAGAGCCACGTTTTACACATGCATTTCTGGACAGTGTGAGAGCTGCAGGAGCTTGATCTGAAGGTGGAGCAGCATGTGGGCGGAGGTGGTAGAGTAATACTACAGGATTTTACACTAATATGAGTCTATGGGTTCTGCAGCGTTACACAGCAGTTCTGGAGAGAGGTTCTGCTGTGTTTAAGGTGGATCTGATACTGGATGATGCTCTAATAATGAATGTCACATGACCAAGTTTTTTTATTGTTGTTGTTATTGTTAATATAATAATAATAATAATAATAGTAATATTGCTAATAAACACACAACCCAATAAGAAACCTCACACGCCTCCAGTGACACACTCACAACCTGCATGACGTCTGCACACACAGCAGCCGTATTAATAATCACACTGCGGATCGATCAGCTTATTAATAAGTTATTAATAAAACCCTGACACTTACAGGCTGATGCTCTTCTGCTTCAGAGAGGTCGCAACCCCGTCCGTTTTCTTGTTTTGGGAAAAAGAGCCCCCCATGATAGCGCTGAGGCGTGTGTGTGTGTGTGTGTGTGTGTTCAGGCCCAGCTCATGTTGAGTTGCTGTCGAAGTCCAGCGGAGCAGCAGCAGCAGTGACACAGCACAGAAACACTCGGCAGCAGGAACTCAGCCAACTTCACACACACACACTTTCACTAACTCCGCCTACCTACCTCCTCACTCACTCTCTCATTCGCTCACTCACGCACACACACTCCATAATCAATGAACTCCTCAAACACACACACACACACACACACAGTAATCAATAAACTCATCAAGTACAAATCATACACACCTCCATAACTCCCCCAAACACACACACACACACAACACTACCACCCATACACACCTCCACACACACCTCCACTAGTAATGTGCTGATATAAAGCTGTTATATTACACACACAATTATTGATAATGTATTGATACTGTAATGATTATTGATACTGTATAGATTATTGATAATGTATTGATACTGTATTGATTATTGATACTGTGTAGACACTGTATTGATTATACTGTATAGATACTGTAATGATATTGATACTGTATTAATTATTGATACGGTATTGATTATTGATTATATACTGTATTGAATGCCTAGAAAAACTTTATTTACTATTTTCCAGACATTGATTGTAAACGTACCGTTGGCTCCCCTGGGCTCTGTCGTCCACACAGGGAAATTTTTACAGTTTTTATGATGCCACAAATTCGACACATTTACATATCTCCTCCTATTCAGCCTACAGTAGTTTAGCTCCGCCCATTCACACTTACGTTTATATAGACTGCTAGACAGGGCAGCCAATTAGAACAGAGCTCATTAACATGTATCATTCAAAGGCCAAAACAGTGGCTTTATGTAAATAGTTTTTCAGTAAACAAATCCCCAACAAGAAGCGTGAATATGGAAATCAGGAGATACATGTTTTTAACTGTGCTTTTTGTTTATTTTGTAATTTCTGTTTTTACTTTAGTGTTTTACTTTGTTTGTAATTACATGTCATAGTCTGACTTTAGATGAAGGTTAAATAAGGAAATGAGAGGATGTAACATATTAGTATGATCATATGATTAGTAAAATCATAACGTGTGTGTGTGTGTGTGTGTGTGTGTCTTATAAAAACTTCTTCTCAGCAGCTCTAAAACCATAACAGCTGTTTGTTTTGACTCAATGATAATCTGAAGCGATCGGCTTCACTCCTGCCAACAGTTCAGCACATGACAGGGGTCAAAGGTCAAACCTGTCTGCCTGCCCTGCCCCGCCCATCTTCTCCTCTCAGGCTGGGTGTGAAATGAAGCCACTCTGGAGAACTCGGATCTCCTGAGAGAGGCTCTGAAGCTCCTCTAATGTGGGTCAAATCTCATTAGCTGTTCTTTTCTTGGTCCTCACCCAGATAATTCTCACCTCAGCTCCAGAACTCAGCGCTCGGCTCCGGACCACACTGAGCAGAGCCTTTCTCCAGCTGCTCACATCTACACTGGAGGAGCACTCCAGCACAAACACAGTACTGAGTAGGTTATTACGCAACCAGTGCAATGCAATCAAATCCTCACAGCAATGCTGAAAGTCTTCTTCAGAGACAGTAGAGACAGTCACTCCAACAGAAGCAGGATCAGCTCTTTTTAATCCTCTTGATTTCAGAAGAAACGAGACGTGAATGAGCAGGTGTCCAAATACTTTTGTCCACACAGTGTATTTTCGAAGATCTGCTTAAGAGCCTTTATGACCAATACCTAGCGACACCTTAGCAACCACCTGAGACATCACACCAACCACCTGGGGTACCATAGTAACCACTTAGCAAAACCATAGCTAAAACCTAGCAACACCTTAGCAACCACATAGTGACACTATAGCAGCCAACTAGGATACCATAGTAACTACCTAGCAACCACTTAGCAACAACGAAGCAACCACCTATGATACCATAGAAAGTACTTAGCAACACCACAGCAACCACCTGGAATACCACAGCAACCAGCTAGCAATCCCATGGAAACCACCTGGAATACCATAGCAACCATGTAGCAACAGCCTAGCAAGTGCCTCGAAGTGGCAAATCATTCCATGTTTCCTTCAGGACATGTGCTTTTCCTTTTCCAGTCCTTTGAGAAAAATGATTCCATGGAAAACTTGGAATTCCAAAATTCCACGTTTTCCATGACAGGAGGCCCTTAAAACAATCTGACTGGTGATGACTAGCTTACATGTGGCAGACCTACTGATGAGCTGTATAAAGAGCGGTCTGAAGGGCCAGCAGGTGGGGTGCGAGGGCAGGTGGGGTGCGAGGGCAGGTGGGGTGGACTGGGGCGGGGCAGGATCAGATCAGCTCAGGCCGGAATGCAAAAACACTCAGATAGCCATGCAAAGTCCTACACCCTAGCATGGAGAAACTCCACCACGTCACGACTCAAACTGGTTAAACTGGTCCTACTGAGCTGGAAAACCCCCGTGGTCCAGTCAAACACAAGCTCGGCTCTGCATTCAGAACAACACTGCAGAAAACACAGCGCGTCACAAGGCTAATGCAGCTAACAAGGAATGGGAGCTTGTGTACACCAGTTAGCTCAGCGCTAACTGCAGGCCTGAACCATCACAGTCTCCTCAGAGCGGGTGGAGGTGTGCAGTGATCTCTGATAGACTGGAGTGCTGATGTGGATCTGACACTGTGTGTGAAGCTTACACACAAACAGACACAGCAGCTGTAACACACACACACACACACACACACACACACACACACACACACACACACTGCAGTGCTGAATAAGACCTGTCAATCAGGAGAGAGAGAGAGAGAGAGAGAGATCCTCACACAGTGGTGCTACATTTCTAACCAGCTGCTAATTCTGAGTTGATGGGCTCACACACACACACACACACACACACACACACACACACACACACACACAGTTCCCTGTTAGTATTATAACAGTGTTATGGATGTTGGACTATCAACACTGTCTGATCAGAACACACACACACACACACACACACTCCATCATTACTACACACAATCTGTATGTGTACCTCTCTCTCTCTCTCACTCACTCTGTCTCTCTCTCTCTCAAACCTGGAGCGCAGCAGAACACTGTGAGCACACTGACATCTGCTGGTCACACAGAGGAAGTGCAACAGACCTTCACACACAGGAATCAGACCTGTCAGGCCACTGATACTACTGACAATCAACACTTCTGCTTAACTGACAACAGAAGCCTGTCGATAATGAGACGCATGCTACAGACACACAGTCACAGACACACAGTCATACACAGAGAACACAGTCACAGACACAGTTTGACACTCAGTCACAGTTTGACATGCAGTTACAGACGCAGTCACAGACACACAGCTACAGACGCAGTCACAGACACACAGCTACAGACGCAGTTACAGACGCAGTCACAGACACAGTTACAGAAGCAGTCACGGACACAGTTACAGACGCAGTCACAGACACACAGCTACAGATGCAGTCACAGACACACAGCTACAGATGCAGTCACAGACACACAGCTACAGACGCAGTTACAGATGCAGTCACAGACACACAGCTACAGACGCAGTCACAGACGCAGTTACCGATGCAGTCACAAACGCAGTCACAGACACACAGCTACAGACGCAGTCACAGACACACAGCTACAGACGCAGTTACAGACGCAGTCACAGACGCAGTCACAGACACACAGCTACAGACGCAGTTACAGACGCAGTCACAGGCACACAGCTACAGACGCAGTCACAGACACACAGCTACAGACGCAGTCACAGACACACAGCTACAGACGCAGTTACAGACGCAGTCACAGACGCAGTCACAGACACACAGCTACAGACGCAGTTACAGACGCAGTCACAGGCACACAGCTACAGACGCAGTCACAGACACACAGCTATAGATGCAGTCACAGACACACAGCTACAGACGCAGTTACAGACGCAGTCACAGACACACAGCTACAGACGCAGTCACAGACGCAGTCACAGACGCAGTCACAGACACACAGCTACAGACGCAGTTACAGACGCAGTCACAGACACACAGCTACAGACGCAGTTACAGACGCAGTTACAGACGCAGTCAGACATGCAGTCACAGACGCAGTCACAGACGCAGTCACAGACACAGCTACAGACGCAGTTACAGACGCAGTCACAGACACAGCTACAGACGCAGTTACAGACGCAGTCACGGACACACAGCTACAGACGCAGTTACAGACGCAGTCACAGACACACAGCTACAGACGCAGTCACAGACGCAGTTACAGACGCAGTCAGACATGCAGTCACAGACACACAGACAGTTTGACATGCAGTCACAGAAAATTATATATTTGGTATTTCATATGTCTGCTTTGGTTTTGCAGGATGGTTGCCGGGTATCCCAGGTGGTTGCTTTGGTGTTGCTCTGGTTTGTGACATGCACACTCAGTAACAGACCTGTGGTCTCCTGCTAACTGTGAAATATTGAGATCGCCTGTAATAAACTGCAGGTACTTGACAAAAGCACTTAGCTGCAGCAGTTGAAGTACCTGTACTTAAGAAGCTCTGTAGCTGCCTTCACACAGAGACAGCAGACATCCGTGTTTCTGACCACAGGCGGCTAAAAGGAAGAGCTTTAAGGAACTGTGATTTCCTAAATTAGCGCTCCAGCGAAGCTCCTCTCAGCCTCAGGGCTGGGTTGGGGGGACGGGAGGAGAAGTGGATTTGGGGCTTTTCAGAAGCACAGGAGCATGAGCGATCCGGGTCTGGGAAACATCCCCCTGTTTACTCAACCTCGGCCCGAAGCTTCCTTTGGATCGCAGGCCCGCTTTACACATCGCTACACATGTGCAGGGTCACCACCGCTAATCTGCACCCTCACAGCCACAAGCAGTGTGCTCAGATTAGCTACGCTTAATTAGCATCTCCCATGTTCACATTCAACATCCATCAGCTAATCTTAACTTAACTACCTTAGCCTTAACTACCAGCCTTTCCTCACCGTTAGCCTTAACTACCAGCCTTTCCTCACCGTTAGCCTTAACTACCAGCCTTTCCTCACCGTTAGCCTTAACTACCAGCCTTTCCTCACCGTTAGCCTTAACTACCAGCCTTTTCCCACCGTTAGCCTTAACTACCAGCCTTTTCCCACCGTTAGCCTTAACTACCAGCCTTTTCCCACCGTTAGCCTTAACTACCAGCCTTTCCTCACCGTTAGCCTTAACTACCAGCCTTTTCCCACCGTTAGCCTTAACTACCAGCCTTTCCTCACCGTTAGCCTTAACTACCGGCCTTTCCTCACCGTTAGCCTTAACTACCGGCCTTTTCCCACCGTTAGCCTTAACTACCGGCCTTTTCCCACCGTTAGCCTTAACTACCGGCCTTTCCTCACCGTTAGCCTTAACTACCGGCCTTTCCTCACCGTTAGCCTTAACTACCAGCCTTTTCCCACCGTTAGCCTTAACTACCGGCCTTTTCCCACCGTTAGCCTTAACTACCGGCCTTTTCCCACCGTTAGCCTTAACTACCGGCCTTTCCTCACCGTTAGCCTTAACTACCGGCCTTTCCTCACCGTTAGCCTTAACTACCGGCCTTTTCCCACCGTTAGCCTTAACTACCGGCCTTTTCCCACCGTTAGCCTTAACTACCGGCCTTTTCCCACCGTTAGCCTTAACTACCGGCCTTTTCCCACCGTTAGCCTTAACTACCGGCCTTTCCTCACCGTTAGCCTTAACTACCAGCCTTTCCTCACCGTTAGCCTTAACTACCAGCCTTTCCTCACCGTTAGCCTTAACTACCAGCCTTTCCTCACCGTTAGCCTTAACTACCAGCCTTTCCTCACCGTTAGCCTTAACTACCGGCCTTTCCTCACCGTTAGCCTTAACTACCGGCCTTTCCTCACCGTTAGCCTTAACTACCAGCCTTTCCTCACCGTTAGCCTTAACTACCAGCCTTTCCTCACCGTTAGCCTTAACTACCGGCCTTTCCTCACCGTTAGCCTTAACTACCGGCCTTTCCTCACCGTTAGCCTTAACTACCGGCCTTTCCTCACCGTTAGCCTTAACTACCGGCCTTTTCCCACCGTTAGCCTTAACTACCGGCCTTTCCTCACCGTTAGCCTTAACTACCGGCCTTTCCTCACCGTTAGCCTTAACTACCAGCCTTTTCCCACCGTTAGCCTTAACTACCAGCCTTTTCCCACCGTTAGCCTTAACTACCAGCCTTTCCTCACCGTTAGCCTTAACTACCGGCCTTTTCCCACCGTTAGCCTTAACTACCAGCCTTTCCTCACCGTTAGCCTTAACTACCGGCCTTTCCTCACCGTTAGCCTTAACTACCGGCCTTTTCCCACCGTTAGCCTTAACTACCAGCCTTTTCCCACCGTTAGCCTTAACTACCAGCCTTTCCTCACCGTTAGCCTTAACTACCGGCCTTTTCCCACCGTTAGCCTTAACTACCAGCCTTTCCTCACCGTTAGCCTTAACTACCGGCCTTTCCTCACCGTTAGCCTTAACTACCGGCCTTTTCCCACCGTTAGCCTTAACTACCGGCCTTTCCTCACCATTAGCCTTAACTACCGGCCTTTTCCCACTGTTAGCCTTAACTACCAGCCTTTTCCCACCGTTAGCCTTAACTACCAGCCTTTTCCCACTGTTAGCCTTAACTACCAGCCTTTTCCCACTGTTAGCCTTAACTACCGGCCTTTCCTCACCGTTAGCCTTAACTACCAGCCTTTTCCCACTGTTAGCCTTAACAATGGCTAGTGTTTCCTCTTGCGCTACATGACCACACCTCTCCTTTCTGACAGCCTGGGTGGAGACGACCTCGCCCTCCTCCAGCTCTGAGCAGCCTGGAAATAACACTGAATAAATGATATGATGCAACAGGGAGGCAAGCTCGTATTCCTGACCATTCCTGGAAGTGCTTTGACGAGGATTCCTCCTCACAGGAACACTGAAACACTCTGTTCTCAACAGCTGCGGCGTTTCTGAGGCGTTTAGGGGAAAAACCTCCAAGAGCCTCTGAAGAGTGGGTGGACAGTAAAGGCCTTTGAGAGAGAGGCCAGGGGTCAGCCCGAAGCCTCTGGTGTGTGTATGGCCCGAGTCAGGAGGGTGAAGTGTGGCTTCTGGTTCAGTGTTCTGGTTTACACTGGGCGGTACTGGTAAAACCCGAGATCACAATATTTTCCAATGGTTGAAGATCTTTAAAGGAGCAGCTAAGATTAGTCATGTTTGGCATCAGAAGTGTGGTTCTTTAGGTAAAATGGGTAATGCTAGGCTAACGATGCTAACAAACAGGCTTAGACTGACACCAATGTCTCTTTAGAAACCATAGTTTTATTACAGATATGTATTATTACATGTGCTGTGATTACTTATTAGAGTATTTATTGCTAATATTTACAATTGAATGTACTTAGTTTATATCTGAATTGATTTAGTTTTAGTTCTGATGTTGATTAACTGATTTACTGTGATTGTACCTTTAGTTTTATTAGACATTTATCAGTCAGTTATACTGGTTAAATAATGACATTTATAATAACATTTCACTGCACTTGTATCACAGTTTTATTATTGATATTTATTATTAGCTTTACTGCAATATTTACACACTTGGCTGTTTATCAGGTGGTCTTTGCTAAAATACAGATAAATAAGGTGGACTGATGCATACAGAGATGGTTCATGGTCCATTGCCTCTCAGCCAATCACACTGCACGCTCATAAAACTATGCTATAATGTAAAATTCCGTACTATATTCTATTGTATTATTGTTTTATATTCTGTACATCATGTCGTTTTCCATCTAATCTATAGGGACAAACGCACATCACCTAACTGACCCACATACCCAATACAGGTCAGATCTCAGATCTGAGACACTGGCCAGGAGGGATCTCCACAGGTTCTCTGAGAGCAAGAATCAGCTTGACGGCACTTCAGAACAACAACAAGATAAGACTGAAAAATCCAGGCAGGAATGTCTGACCGGTCTGTGTGATGAATCATGCAGTGGTGAGAGGTCGTGAGGAACACTGAGCTCTGTTCAGGTAACAGCATCAGGAGCTTAACTCAGAGGTTCTGAATGTAAACGCTGTCTGAGGCCTGTCCTGGTCCAGACGCAGGACAGCTGCTGTGCTTCAGTCTGTAAGGTGTCATTTTCCCCACGATGATTTAGCACCGGAGTCGAACCCACCTGATGTGCTCCAGAGCTTTTAGACACAAAGAACTAAACAACAGCTTTAAGGCCTTAAAGCGGGACAGTGAACAAGTGACGCCCCCAAAAATGCTAAACACAGCAGCTAAGTGAAATTTGGTCTTTATCAACTAATGTGAGTGATTTTAACTCATATTTCATATTAATGCCACTCCAGCATCAGTTAGCCGACTGGGTTCTCCTCAAGCTCTCCATGGGAACCCTGTCCAACGCTAGAGCCAAGACTAACGCTCCTCATATGACTGTATGATATTATTAAGCAGATTAATTCATGCATAGTTCTGAAATTTCTTACTGAAAAACATTCATATAAATGCTAATATGTGCTAACTAGGACAGCAAGATGTAGGGATGCCCAATACCATGTTTTCCTTTCTGATACCAGAAACTTGTGAAGGATCTGCTGATACTGAGTACCGATACCGATACCTACTTAAAAATACTTAAATACTGGACAGCTCTGAATCCTGATATTTGAGTTCCACTGGTTACAGGTTGTGCTTTTGTATATCTGATCCTGAATAAGATTTAATAAGCTTGAAAGAACAGCGTTTACTGTTTGAAGAACTGTTCATAAAATAAAAGTGGCCACAATGCAGAAACACGGGCAGGTAGGGAAGCAGAATCCGGCCCAGCTTCAGCAAACAGCTTTTAATCAGTGTTTGAATTCACATTTCCAGTTTAGAGGTTCTAGACTCGGTTCAAGACTAGGTTCTAAACTTCAGTGTTTCCTTTAAACAAACGGCTGAAACTTTGTGTGTAAAAAGAGAAGTGGGGTGGCCGTGAGCTTTGTGGTATCAGTGCTCTATATTGCCGATACGATACTGTGCGTAAGAGCCAGTATCGGCGCTGATACCGATACAGTGTCAGTATCGGTGCAACACTATTACAAGTAGCTTAGCTTAGCTACCACACTAACAGCTCAACACAACACCGAACGGCTGTGATCATGGCTGACCGGTGCTGACCAGTGCTGACCCGGCACTCATTCAGAGCCAGAGGGACTGATTTTAGAGACGTATTTAATACTGAGGTTAGTTACAGTAACTTTTCACAAACAATCTGATCAACAAATCCAGCAGCGGACTCAGATTTTATTAATGAATAAATACAAATCTGATCTATAATCAATACCGCTGGTGATATGAATACAATCCTGCTTCAATTCTAAATCTGAAAAAACAACTGAAAATAAGGACAGGAATAGTCACTAGTTATGGGAACCAGACAGACCTAATTTCCTGTCCATATTTAGATCCTGTTAGACAGTCAGAATCAGCTCAGTGTTAAACTACTAGACTCTTTTACACTGGAACAACCAACCAAACCCCACCATTAACACCATCATTTACCCCACCATTAACCCCACCATTAACCCCACCATTAACCCCACCATTAACCCCATCATTTACCCCATCACTGAAGCATTAGAAGCTAACAGACACCTTTAAAGACCCTATAAGATTCTTGAAACCCTTCTCACACTCCAGTTAACAGATAAATGATCATTACCTGATATTAATATCAATATAAATATCTAAATGATTCATAAATCAGCTGATCATAAAACAGCAGCAGCAGGATCCTTTAACAGGCACCAGTAAACAGACCCAGCAGCTCCCCTGCAACACGAGTAGAGACGATGCTGTAACTAACAGCGGAGTGAGCGGAGCACAGTGAGCAGAGTGGGAGATCAGAGTGAGAGGACTGAGAGATCAGAGTGAAAGAGTGAGCAGAGTGAGCGGACTGAGAGATCAGAGTGAAAGAGTGAGCAGGGTGAGAGATCAGAGTGAGCGGACTGAGAGATCAGAGTGAAAGAGTGAGCAGGGTGAGAGATCAGAGTGAGCGGACTGAGAGATCAGAGTGAAAGAGTGAGCAGAGTGAGAAATCAGAGTGAGCGGACTGAGAGATCAGAGTGAAAGAGTGAGCAGGGTGATAGATCAGAGTGAGCGGACTGAGAGATCAGAGTGAAAGAGTGAGCGATCAGAGTGAAAGAGTGAGAGATCAGTGTGAGAGATCAGAGTAAGAGATCAGAGTGAGCGGAGTGAGAAATTAGAGTGGACTGAGAGATCAGAGAAATCAGAGTGAGAGAGATCAGAGAGAGAGATCAGAGAGATCAGAGTGAGAGAGATCAGAGAGATCAGAGAGAGAGAGATCAGAGAGAAAGAGATCAGAGAGATCAGAGTGAGAGAGATCAGAGAGATCAGAGTGAACCGGGTTTACTCACCTCTCTCTGAACAGGCTGAAGTTTCGGAGCTTTCCGGAGTTAAATGGCTCTGGCCGGTTTGCTGAGCCGCTAAACAGGAAAAGTGGAGCAGTGTGTGTGTGTGTGTGAGAGAGAGAGGGAGAGAGCGTATGAGTGAGTAAGAGGGCCGGCAGGAGTGTGTATGAGTGTGCGAGTGTGTGTGAGTGTGTGTATGAGTGTGTGTATGAGAGTGTGTGAGTGAGAGTAGGAGGGCAGGCATGCCTCTGTAAGGAAAGGGATGTTTGGTAATGGGGGAAATGATTGGAGTTTCCCGCTGGCGGGTCGGCTATGCCAGGAATGCGCCTTAAAGAGACAAGGCTGCTTTAAAGGGGCCATTCCTCACACCCCCATCTCCATCATTACTACCCCAGCTCCACCTATCAAATTAGTGTGGGTTTAAGTATCAAAACGAGGCATCATTTATTTATACATTAACATTTCCTACCTTTCTTTATCCTTTAGAACTAAACAGAAAGTGCCTTTAAGACTGATTTACACACAATGGACAAAAGTATTGGGACACCTGCTTATTCATTGTTTCTTCTGAAAGGAAATACATTAAAAAATCCTGCTTCTGTTGGAGTAACTGTCTCTACTGTCCAGAGAAGAAGACTTTCTACTAGATTCTGGAGGAGCATTGCTGTGAGAATTTGATTGCAGGTCATCATTGCATGATGATCACCACCCCACCTTATCCCCAACCTCATCCCAAAAGTACTGGATGGAGCTCCTCCACCATCATTCCAGAGAACACAGTTCTTCCACTGCTCCACAGCTCCTCAATGCTGGGGGGCTTTATACCCCTCTAGCCCAGTGGCAGTTTGCTGAGCCCGGGTATGGAACCCACAACCCTGTCATCAGTAGCCCAGAGCTCTAACTGCTGAGCCACACATGTTCCTCCTTCCAGATTTTTGTTATTTCGTAACCCCAGCTTACGATTAGCGAGCTTCCATTACTTTCACTTTCAGGTCTTCAGCCGGTTGTTTAGAGAAGTCCTCTGGTTGCAGACTCATCTCTTTTACCACCAAGTCATACAGAGGAAATGCAGCTGCCATGGTTTCTGGATGGTCTCGAAATAAAATCCTTCTGGTTCCCACAATGTGAATAATGTTCTAAGTCAGGTTCTAGCCATTCAGAACAGGAGCTGGTGCACAGATTAGTAAAATATTTAATATAAAATTCCACAAAGATGCATACAGAGTGAGCAGTCTTCATTATATTCATGGAAAAATTACAAAAACACTGGTTAAAGAGGCAATAAATATTTGTTTACACACAGAAACAAGGGTCAGTCCACACTGCGGGCAGAGAGAGAGAGAGAGAGAGAGAGAGAGAGAGAGAGAGAGAGAGAGAGAGAGAGAGAGAGAGAGAGAGAGAGAGAGGGGGGGGGGTCTTCAGTGGTTCAGCTCATCTTGACGACACTGGCAGGAGAGACCCAGACCTAGCACTCTACCACCTAACGCAGAGGCTGCTTCAACACACCTGACACACCTGGCCAGGTAATTTCACCACTCGTGAGCTGGATCAGGTGCACCAAAGCAGGGAAACACACATGTGCTGTAGTCAGGTCCCAGAAACCAAGATGGAGCTTCTGCTCTAATGTTAGAGGTGGTTCCTCCGTAGCTTAGAGGCTGGCTGAGAAGAAAACCTGGAGCGGATCACTGGCCTTGCTGTGAACGTGGCGTAAAAAAAAAAAAGAGGTACTCAAACCTGGATCACGGATCCAAATGCAGTTCTGCTTCTCTGATGACTGGCGGGTAATTAAATGAATACTTCAGTGGTTTTCAGTCTGATCTTGATCTGATGTGTCTGTGGCGTGTGATCAGTTCGCACAGACAGTCGGTTCAACACGTTTGCCTGAACTCGGACAAGAACTGAAAACCTGCTGGGCTTATTGAAACAAGTTACTGTATAATGTGATCATGTGACTCCAGCTGTTCTAATAAAGTCTTATTCAACGTCACAGCAGGACAGGCTGTCTTAATCGGAGGGGTTGTAATGGACGGGGAAATCAGCCAAAACAAGCCCGATCCTTTGTTTTTGCTGCTGTGCTACAGTGCTCTGTGATCTATGAACGGGAGGCGTTTTCTCAGCTGAAAGAACGGAGCAGTTTGGAGTCTACAGTGTGGAACTGTTCTACAGTAGAACATTAACAGCACCTTCCCCCTCACTCTAGAACAGTTACACAAGCCGTAATTATCAGTCTAGAGTGTGTACCACTACACACACACACATACACACAGGTTCCTATCCAAGTATCCTGCAGTGTTGTAAAGGAGCCGGGAGCTGATTGGTCAGGGAGGCGAGTCAGACGGACGGTTAAGATATTAACCACTTTGTAACTTTAGAAACTGATACTAAAAATAAAAAGAGTAGTTATTAGCAGCACATCTTATCTAATCTGTGCGGCTGATCGGATCAGATCAGATCAGTACTGACCGATACGCAGCATAATCAGTGCAGTGCAGAGAACCCTCACCCCTTAATAGAGGGGAGTGTTAACTCTATTAGCCCAATGGGGTATCCAGTGTATGTGACCTGGTCCTATTTATTTCTGAAGTGGGTCATCGTTCTACTACCTGTGCAGGGAGTTGGCCTCGTGCAGTTTACTGTTAGTTTGTCGGTCCCACACGGTTTCACCTGTAGCAAAGGGCAGATGTGTGCTGCTAAACGTTGTCAGTAAACGTTTATATATAAAAATACAGATGTTTAGATGTGAAATCTTGCAATACGTTCTCACTCTGACATGTTTAGCAGGCTCTCTCCACAAGGGGGCGCCATCATCACTTTGGTGCTTTGCATTAATGACACTGCGAGTCGTGACTTGTTTTAGCACACCCTCATGAACCTTGTCCTCCAGTGATGTAAATTTGGATAAAACCTCATCAGGGCTACACAGTGACCTACCACAGCCCTTCATCACAGGATTCAGTAACTGCCCACTGCTTTCCAGTAGAAGCTGTTTAGTTTAGGGTCGCTCAGTTTTCTGTTGTTTTCCAAGTTCAGGGGAATGTGTTGACATCAGGGTCTGTGCCATTGCTCTGTACGCTACAGATCTGGAAAACGTGATTAGGCTGAACATTGCAGGAGGAGTCCTTCAACCAGTTTGTGCAGCTGGTTTCACACAGGTTAGGGACGTGGAAATCATACCTGGCCCATTAAGGACTGAAGGGCTGGAGTACTGCTGGGGTCAGAGGTTACGGACGTAAACATAAACATGGAGCACAAGCAAGCACAAGAGGTTTTGGCAGTGTAACACCATACGCCTTCATTACACGTACTACACTCCTGGGCTGGACCTTCTTCTACTGCTGAGAAGATGATCTGGGTGGACCATTGCCATAGATCTCTTTCAGGACCAGCAGAGCCGTGTCCTCGGACTCCCTGCAAGAATGAACACAGACGTTTAGCAGACGGACTGCAACGAGAGCCACCTGCCATCTTATCTAGAGAAGCCGTGATCATGATGGATCTCTGAGCCCAGATCCAGTCGAGCAGCAGAGACATGTTCGGTATCGGACACGTGAGCTTCTCTAGTTTCCAACAGGGGATGCTAGGCTAGGGTTGCTAACAATGACTGGACTCGTCCCACTCTGTAGAGCTGCTCCTCTCTCAGACCTGAGGTGAAAGTGGTTCCGGTTCCTCCAGTGTTCCTCAGCTCTGTGGTTCTGGTTCTGTTTGGGTTTATAGACTAAAGTAAGTCCCACAGTCTCCTAAACCTCTTCCATCTACCAGCTGATGAAGATCTGGAGGAGATCTGAGAGACGGGTGTCTAGAGAGATGAGATTGGTGAAAGTCTAAGCCCAGTGTTTGTTAGCAGTGTTAGCCTAGCATCTCCTGTTGTAAATTAAAGAAGCTCATGTCCGATACCGAACATGAAATCTTCCATGTACATCACTCCGTGGTGTCTGTGGACTCTCACCAGTAGCACAGGTGACTCTGGATGGCGAACAGGTACTCGTTAAAGCTCTCAATTGGGGTCTCCTGAAGGACGTAATCGATCCGCCGGCCGCAGTTCAGCTTCCCCACCTTCACCTCTTTCCTCTCCTCATTCTCCATCGGAGACGCTGAAGGATCAGACACTGAGGCTACAGATAAGGAATTCAGTTCATTCATTAGAAGGGGGTGTCCACAAACTTATGGACAGATAGTATATCAGCTGCAGAACTCCCCAAATGTATTTGATCAGAAAAACATGTTTATTTTTTTTATTCTACACTGAATCTATGAAGCTAATGTAGCTAAGATGTAATAGAAGCTTATATACAGCTTATATAGCAGCAGGCCCAAACCATCACACACTCTCCTCAAACCGCCTCTAATCTCTGACAGACCCGATTGTTTATTCGGACACAGTGTGAGGAGAGATAAGAACCACAGACCTTTGAATTAGCATGCTAATTGGTGCGATGTAAGCTTCCATTGCCTGTTAGCTACATCAGGTTCTTCACCATAGTGAAGAACCCTTTAACCATGGTTCTTTAGGAGTTCTTGTGGCAAAACTACTAAAACTAATTAAACAAACCTCAGACATCAAACAGTCCATTTAAGACTGCTAAGTTCCTTAATGCAGTTAGCATCATGCTAATTGGTGGAACAGACACTTCCAGTACCAGTCAGACACCCAACACGAGGTAGGAAGTGTGGCATTACCCTAAAGTTGTGTATTTGTGGTGTTTCTGATATTCACTCACTCTCTATATCCTCAGTCAGTGGCGTTGCTACAGCTGTAGCGCCCCCTTCAGCTAGAGCTGGAACAGGCAGCTGAGAGAAGCTCTGCCACACAGTCCGTAACGACCCCAGCAGGTCCGAACCCACACGAGTTAGACCCTCCTTCAACTCTGTTATCATACACACACACAGCTTCATCATACACCCTCACAGCACAGCACTCAATATAATAATAATAATAATAATAATAATAATAATAAATTATAAATCAATTCATTGAAATAAAGCTCCGCCTTCCGGCGCATGTTTACACTACTGTGATAGAAAGTGATAGAAATTACCCAGATGCATCCTCTTCCTCCCTTTGTGGTGGGGCATCAGCATGGGTGGGACGTCCACCTCTGGAGGCAGAATCATGGGCTCTATCCGATACGCCACCGGGTCAAACTGAGCATGAGCACAGGACAGATTATTAGGAAACTTTATAATTTCCTCATGAAAAGGTTCAGTTTAACACACAAGCATGAAGACTGGAGCTCTTACAGGATGGAAGATGTTATAGAAGCTCCTGCAGGTGGGAAAGGTGTAGTTTGGGTCGATCCTCTTCAGGCCTCTAACCGTCAGGAACATTCCTATAGGTGATCCGAAGGCGAAGAAGGCCTGAGGGTTGAAGGCCAGCTGAGGGTAATCAATAGACACCTGCAGGCCGAAGCAGGACAATTAGAGGGCGGAACTGACTGGTGGACCATTAATTCATCGTGCATCTGCTGCTACTCCTCTTTAGAAACCCTCTCTGGCTGCATCATGTGACGCAGCTCCAACAGGTCATTTCTTACCTGTCCAATGCCGACGTCAAAGTGCTGGTAGTCCACTGCGCTGGTGGTGGGCTCTTGGATCAGGCTCTGGAGTTTGGAGAAATTCTGGGAATGTTTTTCGGTTTGGGCTGCTGGAGCCTGGAGTCGGATCAGCAGGAGAGGAAGAGGGTTAGGCCTGTCCTTTATTACAGAAAACACCCAGAATTCATTTCTACACCAAACATCCCTTCTGCTACTGTCCCATTTACAGTCATATATGGAAATGAGCAGGCTCGTGATTGGGCACCCTGTATTGCACTTTATTTAAAAAAGCAGTGCAGTGTGAATATGGGCGGGGCTAAACTGCTGTAGGCTGTATGTTAATGCACTGGATTTTGTGACATCACAGAAACGAATTTAAAACAGGGCTGTTTTTACTGTTTTGTATGGACGGTATAAATAAACAGAATATTTATTTATTTATTATATTTTTTATGATAATATATCTAATATTTCTTATTATAATTTATTAGAAGAACTTTATTATTATTATTATATAATTTATTACAAAATATTATTCTAATATTTTTCAATGATTTATTGTCATTTTCCACATATTTTATTTATTTATGTAGTGAAAGAGTCACATTCCACTTCCATTAGATCATGTTCATCATTTAAAGTGATAATGCTTAAAACAAGCAATAATTTAATAATGAAGTAAAACACTTTTACTGGATTAAGTCACTTAAAACAAGCAGAAAAATAAGTAAATAAGTTGAACAACAGGCAGCAGTAATTCTCCCACACAGATCTCATTATCAGACATTCGACATTTCAGATAATCAGACTGGCCAAGATGTTTGGCAGAGTAAGAGAAGGAATGCTGGAACAATGGACGCCTATCAGCCTGAGCTTCCAGCTAAACAGCCCGCAGCGCCGCTGAGTCTCAGAGGAGGTCTCAGGAACCCGCTCAGCCCTCTCAGCTCCGACCTGCAGAACGACACGGTCAGCCTTACCTTCCATTTCTTCACACAGTGCAGAATCTTCTTGCGGGGGCCCAGCGGGATTCCCAGCTCCTTCAGATCACTCTCAGAGCACAGCATCTGGAAAACAGAGAGAGGCGGGCGAGTCAGTGTGAGGGACAGGGTCGCACCACAGCACACACTGCCTGATACACTCGGACAGAGTTGCTGCTGGGCTGAGTGGTGGTCCTGTCATGGCTCTTGGATGTAGTAGGGGGTCTGAACTGTGCAGCAACAGATGGACCACAAACCCGTGTAGTGGAGTTAAGAGGTTTGTTGTCTCGAGGCTCTGGGTGAAAGTCCGCTTTCAGTTTTGCGTCTCTGAAGCTTGAGTCCAGGTCACCTCTCTAGTCTAGTCTCTTTGTGAAAGTCTGAGGCATAGGATTCTGTTTGGGTCCCTGAAGGACGAGTCCATTAGGAGTCTCTAGTCACGGGGTGCGAGTCAGAGTCAGGTCACGAGTCGGAGTTGAGTCTTGAGTCTTAGGGTTGGAGTCGGAGTTGAGTCTTGTCTATACCTAAGAGTCCAATCTCAAGGCAAATTCTATCCAAATCAAGTCTCAAGTCTGAGTCCAGCTTCTGAGTCGTGAATCTGTTTCGAATCCATTTCTTGTCTCAGGGTGCGAGTCAGAGTCCATCTCACACACTTAACTATGTGGAAATTTTAAAAACTCAGCAGAACGCCCCTTCAAATTATGTCTGGGCCCAAAAAAAATGACATGCAGGATGAGGAATGATTCGTTTTGCCACTGTTGTGAATCAGTTAACTGAATCAGGCGATAGATTCACTGAATCAGTTCTAAAGAATCGATTCAGTAAGCTGACTCGCCACTGTTGCGCACAGTCTAATCATGTGTGATTGGATATTTGAGATGAACCGAAGCCTCACCAGAGCCTCCATGTCCACTTGCTCTCTCTGCAGCGTTCTCAGATGCTCCTCCAGCCCTCTGCTATTCAGCGCCTCCTCCAGGCTCTCTAAGGAGTTGCAGGTCAACTCTGGGGAAGAGCTGGCGTCTTCATTGTGCTCTGTGAGCTGGACAAACACGAACAGTTCAACTGAAAGCTGTTCTATGTTCTAGATACAAGTAGTAATCATACAGTTTCTATGCTATAGAAGGACATCATAGCCCCATAGGCTAATGTTTTTCTTAAATACACACACACACACACACACACACACACACACACACACACACACACACACACACCCCTCTTAAACCCAACACACCTCCAGATGTTCAGCAGGGTGGTGCAGACTTGTAGGGGTGGTCTAGGGTGCAGTGTGACTCTAAATATTAAGTAAAGCTTACAGAGGCAAGTGTATATAGCTCACAGGAAGTCATACTGCAGCCTAAACCACACCCACAACTCTGCACCACCCTAATGAACATCTGGATGTGGTTTCAGCGGATTCAGAGAACGCGTATATAAATCACACACATTCTGAGTTTTAGACAGCACACAAAAACACTTAAAGTTTGTGGACACCCCTTATAATGAAAGCATTCAGCTACTTTAAGTTGCACCCATTGATGACACAGATGTGCAAAGGCACAAACACAGCTTGTCTAGTCCCTGTAGAGAAGAAGTACTGCCAATAGAATAGGACTCTCTGGAGCAGATCAACATCATGACCCTATTGGCTCCATGCTGCCTAATAATGCCAGGCGTGGACTAGAGGGGCCCCCCAGCATTGAGGAGCTGTGGAGCAGTGGAAGAACTGTGTTCTCTGGAATGATGGTGGAGGAGCTCCATCCAGTACTTTGGGATGAGTTGGGGATGATAAGGTGGGGTGGTGATCATAATCCAGTATCCTGACCTCACTAATGCTCTTATTGTTGAATGCAATCAAATCCTCACTGCAATGCTCCTCCAAATTCTAGTAGAAAGTCTTCTTCTCTGGACAGTAGAGACAGTTACTCCAACAGAAGCAGGAGAAACTATTTTTAATAATCTTGATTTTAGAAGAAACAGTTACTGAGAAGGTGTCCCAATACTTTTGTCCATGTAGTGTACATTTTAATTTTTCCCCCCATTTCTGCAGATATTTTCAATGTAGAATCAATCTCTGTGACAGACCTCTTCTGGCTCTGAGCTCTCTGATTCTGCCTTCTGATTGGTCAGGAGATCGAACAGGATCAATGAGCCTGAAAGAGAAATAATAATAATAATAATAAACAAAATACACGCCTTAATTGTTTCTAATATTATGGTTTTAATCTTTATTGAGTCCCACTCCCCCGTTTAGTCACCTCCAGGCTTATCTAGAACCCCCAAGGCTAGCACAGTCTTTCTCCGATAAGCTCCACCACATCTTCTCAAACTGCCTCCAACACAACACCACAATTCTGTTAAATCAGCTAATAGACGTCCACACTGGTCAGCATTGCCTTCCCAGAGTGACGTGGGAGAGGAAGGAGCATCCTACCCACCCAGAGTAAGACAGGAGAGTTATGCTCTGTGGGACTCCCGGTCACTGATGGATGGCTGTGGCAGCACCAGGTTCAAACTTGCCCCCTCCCGAAGACAGGGCCAAGCTTATCCCCAAGCTACTGAAAATATTAAGGCAAGACTCACTGACCCAGGCTGTGTCCGGCCACTGACACGCCTCCTGAGAAGTGCGGGTGTCTGAGCAGGAAGAGGCTGTGCAGGTGGTTGATCTCGGAGGCCACGGTGTCCACTATGGTCTGGCAGTAGGTGGGGCTGTTGTAGAAGAACAGGTCCAACACCGTGTCGTTGCTGAACTGCCTCAGGCGGCTGATGCTGGGCAGCGTGATCCGCTCGATATCTCTGTTTAACACACAGAGAGAGGCGCTCAGTTTGACCCTCCTGTTACAATATGGGTCAAACTGACCCGTTTTTTAATGTTTAAAAATACAGAAAAAACATTTAGATCATTTTTGGAGCTCATCTTAAATCAGTGTTATTAATAAGGTCAACGGAAAAGGAGTTTTAATGTAATAAATATGTAATAATTTGAATAGAGGCTAAAAATATCACATTTCTACCTGAAATGATTCGTTTTCTTATCTGAGACACAGTGATGGGATTGAAAAACTATTATTTTGAAAAACAAGTAAATTATCATAATTAAACCATGTTTGCTTCAAAATCGACATTTTAAAGGAACTTTCTGCAAAATGTTCTATAATCTATAAACACAGACTACGGGTTACACGACCAGAGGGGTTTAAATACCAACAGGTATAACATTTATTTTAAATTATGAGCTCAGTTTAACACCAGATATCTTCTACACTGGGACAAACTCTTATGACGAGTGTTAAAAAAATGTAAATAAAAAATGAGTGTATTTTGGAGATGTGAGGTTCTGCAGTGAAGTGAGTTTCTGTATGAAACCCTTAAATGAGGATTTTACACTAAACCTCCAAATGAACCCCTATAACCTGAATTCTCTGGGGAGCGCCCTCTAGTGTCTGAACAAAGTAGAAGACATTACCAGCTGGAACCTCTCCTCACCACAAGTCCTCCATCTACACAAATTAATATTCATAATATTTTCATATGTATTCAGACCATCAGTGCATGCCCCCCCCCCATGTTAAATATTATACTATTCTATTACTGCTCCACATAAGGCAGGTCAGGGTTTCCAATGAAGTGGACAACAGTGAGTGTATTACAGCAGAATACAGTGTCCACTATTCTAAACTAGTCTATTAGTGCTGGTAGGGGTTTCCAATAAAGTGGACAGTGAGTGTAAAACAGCACTGGTTCAGTCTTCTCTCATTCTGCTGCGTGTTTCTGAAGGCGTGTGCATACTGAGGTTAGGTGAACTGACCTGTCCACTCCTGTGCTTTCTCCATGCAGGACTTTGTGCCAGTTGACGGGCAGAAACTCCACGCGGCCAATGGAGCGGCGGACCTCGGCGGGGCTGAAATGGCTGCTGATGAGTGCGAGAGAAGCACTGCGGAACTCGTTCACTTAAAGAAATTATAAAATACAACAACAAATGAAAAGATCAGGATCTCAGAACACTCATCTGCTTAAAAATATTTTAATAATAATAATAATAATAATAATAAACAAATTTATGGCATTGAGCATTGTACGAAAGACTTACAATGACCCACGTATTAAAGGTTAAAGGTGCACATATTTTATTAGTTCTCAACAAGTGTGTCCTTCACATTTGACCCATGTGTGGTAGTGAACACACACTAGTGAACTAGGGGCAGTGAGTACACACACACACACACACACACACACACACACACACACACACACACACACACACACCCAAAGTTGTGGGCAGCCAACTCCAGCTCCCGGGGAGCAGAGAGGGTGAAGGGCCTTGCTCAAGGGCCCAACAGTGGCAGCTTGCCGAGCCAGGGTATCGAACCCATAACCCGGTCATCAATAGCCCGGAGCTCCAACCGTTGAGCCACACCACTGCCCCCTACAGTGGTGGCTCAGTGTAGAGTCAGTGTAGTGTTGGGAGTCTTGCCCATCGACTCTCATAGGTGTAGTGCAGCAGTGTCACCCACATTGGGAGCTGAACCCCAGTCTCCCACATGGTGTGGTAGCTCACTAGCAGGACGTGGTGTTATCCACTGCACCAACCCACCACCAGTTCGCGTCTCTATTTTTGCCATTCTTAACTTTTTGTATAAAAAAAGTAAAGTCGCTTGCATATGTCAGTCACAAGGTGGCACCACAAACACACACACACACATTAGTGTAAAATCCTGTAGTGTTTCTCTACTGCCTCCGTCCACATGCTTCTTCATCTTCAGACTCCACTTCTGCATGCCTGTGTACAGCTGTCCAAGAGGGGGCGCTGAAAGCACGCTTGATATTTACAGCAGTGGAGTAAGTGAATTACACTCCTCAACTGTAGGGGGAGCCCAGGAGCAAAAATACCAGTTCCAGCATAATACTGCTGTTCAGATCACTGGTAGCTGTTTTGCATACAAAACCACACATTTGGCTTCATGCGTGTAAAGGTGCTGCACTGACGCAACCGTACAGGGATAAGGCCATGCACATGCAAGATCCATCTCTGACCACCTCCTGACCCGGCTCAGGCCAGTTTAAGAGTGTTGGTGATGGACTGCGCTGAATGAAGGACGTTGGAGCTCACCACACTGGACGATGCCTCTCAGGCGCAGGTCACACGCCGGCCCGATCCCGTGCACCATGAACACCAAATGATCCACTGTCTCAGGCTCTCCTGCAGGAAACACACAGTTTAGCTCCAGGTGTCAGCCCATGTTCTAGATAACAGTGAGTCATACAGGGTGTGATACCACACAGTCAAGCAGATCAACTTCAGCTCACAGTGAGAGCTAGCCAGGCTAAAGTACAGCTTCCAAACATGGTGGAGGTAGTTTCACACACTGTTACTGTAACTAAGACCCCCAAAGTAAACAATGAGAGACCCCCCTGCTGCTGTTTGGTGATGGATCAGGAGTGTACTGTAGATGTGATGGTGGGTCAGTAGGAGTGTCCTGTAGAAGTGATGGTGGGTCGGTCAGGAGCGCACTGTAGATGTGATGGTGGGTCAGTCAGGAGCGCACTGTAGATGTGATGGTGGGTCAGTCAGGAGTGTACTGTAGATGTGATGGTGGGTCGGTCAGGAGCGCACTGTAGATGTGATGGTGGGTCAGGAGAGTACTGTAGATGTGATGGTGGGTCAGTCAGGAGTGTCCTGTAGATGTGATGGTGGGTCAGGAGCGCACTGTAGATGTGATGGTGGGTCAGTCAGGAGTGTACTGTAGATGTGATGGTGGGTCGGTCAGGAGCGCACTGTAGATGTGATGGTGGGTCAGTCAGGAGTGCACTGTAGATGTGATGGTGGGTCAGTCAGGAGTGTACTGTAGATGTGATGGTGGGTCAGGAGTGTACTGTAGATGTGTTGGTGGATCAGGAGTGTACTGTAGATGTGATGGTGGGTCAGGAGCGTACAGTAGATGTGATGGTGGGTCAGTCAGGAGCGTACTGTAGATGTGATGGTGGGTTGGTCAGGAGTGTAATGTAGATGTGATGGTGGGTCAGGAGTGTACTGTATATGTGATGGTGGGTCAGGAGTGTACTGTAGATGTGATGGTGGGTCAGTTAGGAGCGCACTGTAGATGTGTATGGTGGGTCAGGAGTGTACTGTAGATGTGTATGGTGGATCAGGAGTGTAGTGTAGATGTAATGGTGGGTCAGTCAGGAGTGTACTGTAGATGTGATGGTGGGTCGGTCAGGAGTGTACTGTAGATGTGATGGTGTGATGCAATTTTAAATGGACCCTCACCCTGCGGGATTTCCACTGGAATATTCTTTATTCCTCTCTTTAGCGTTCTGGGCTGTGTGCGCTCCCCGGGGGACGGGGGGAAATCTTTGAAGTAGTTTGGGTGCTGGGTCATCAGCTGAGAAAGGAAACGAAAAGAGAGAACAATTAAGAACATGCATCAAAAATTTGACTTCGGATCAGTTTGTAAAACAGTGTTAGTAAACACAGCAGATCCGCCCCTCGCGCTCATCCTACCATCTCTCATTCACAGCCTTTCACTGAAACCACCATCAACTATCAACACCAGGCATCTGGGTGCAGCCTATCAGAGTATAGAGGGCTAGGAGGGGGGCAGAGACAGCTGAAAGGAGGTATGACATGGGTGTGGCCACATTCAGCCATTGCCACACCCACACTTAAACCACTGGACTTAAACACTGTGTTTCTGAGAGTACAGTAACTGTAGGGTTGTGTCAGATGGCGGCAGGAGATTAAACAGCTCTACTAGAGGACCTTTATTAATTCAAGCAGAACAAACCTGCGTAGAACATCTAGAAAAAAGGGTTCTACACTGACTGCACAGTTTTTTTTTTAGTCATAATAGTGGAACCCATTTTGGTGAGACAGGTTTTTAAAGAACCACATACAAGAGGTTCTCACTGTATTTACAGCATACTTCACCCAGGCTAATAACCATTTAAGCATTCAAATGGTTCTTTGAATTGTTATGGTTCCATAGAGAACCTCTGCTGTTTTAAATATTCTAGGACCGGCACTCCTCCCCCGAGCAGCTGAAGCTTTAATGCAGGAGTGTTAAAGTTTTAATTCTGTGTAAGTCAGACTGTAACCGTACCTTCGGGTTGTGGAGGATGACCGTTTCTCCTGTGGGCAGATCCAGGTTCCCTTTCCATTCCCCCAGAGTCACAGCGATCATGTAGGCGTCCTGTTTAAAGGGGAGACACCACCTGAACCAGTCAGCAGTAGTTTTTGAGGAGGTAGTGATTTGCGATCAGTTATAATGTCATTAAATGTATATCTGCAGATTGTCCGGTGTACTGTCCTGTGCTAGATATGTGTACATTTCATGGGCTGAAGGCCCGAACAGTTCCTCCAGCACAAGTTTTGTCACATACAGACTCATACACAGTATAGCCAGCTGTCCCCTCACATGAAACAGGGTTATACGGTTCAGTGAGGATACCGGATAGGACTGTTCAGTGCTCAGTGTGGATACCGGATCGGACTGTTCAGTGCTCAGTGAGGATACCGGATAGGACTGTTCAGTGCTCAGTGTGGATACCGGATCGGACTGTTCAGTGCTCAGTGAGGATACCGGATAGGACTGTTCAGTGCTCAGTGAGGATACCGGATCGGACTGTTCAGTGCTCAGTGTGGATACCGGATCGGACTGTTCAGTGCTCAGTGTGGATACCGGATCGGACTGTTCAGTGCTCAGTGAGGATACCGGATCGGACTGTTCAGTGCTCAGTGAGGATACCGGATCGGACTGTTCAGTGCTCAGTGAGGATACCGGATCGGACTGTTCAGTGCTCAGTGTGGATACCGGATCGGACTGTTCAGTGCTCAGTGTGGATACCGGATCGGACTGTTCAGTGCTCAGTGAGGATACCGGATAGGACTGTTCAGTGCTCAGTGTGGATACCGGATCGGACTGTTCAGTGCTCAGTGAGGATACCGGATAGGACTGTTCAGTGCTCAGTGAGGATACCGGATCGGACTGTTCAGTGCTCAGTGAGGATACCGGATCGGACTGTTCAGTGCTCAGTGTGGATACCGGATCGGACTGTTCAGTGCTCAGTGAGGATACCGGATCGGACTGTTCAGTGCTCAGTGAGGATACCGGATCGGACTGTTCAGTGCTCAGTGTGGATACCGGATCGGACTGTTCAGTGCTCAGTGTGGATACCGGATCGGACTGTTCAGTGCTCAGTGAGAATACCGGATCGGACTGTTCAGTGCTCAGTGTGGATACCGGATCGGACTGTTCAGTGCTCAGTGTGGATACCGGATCGGACTGTTCAGTGCTCAGTGAGGATACCGGATCGGACTGTTCAGTGCTCAGTGTGGATACCGGATCGGACTGTTCAGTGCTCAGTGAGGATACCGGATCGGACTGTTCAGTGCTCAGTGTGGATACCGGATCGGACTGTTCAGTGCTCAGTGTGGATACCGGATCGGACTGTTCAGTGCTCAGTGTGGATACCGGATCGGACTGTTCAGTGCTCAGTGAGGATACCGGATCGGACTGTTCAGTGCTCAGTGTGGATACCGGATCGGACTGTTCAGTGCTCAGTGTGGATACCGGATCGGACTGTTCAGTGCTCAGTGAGGATACCGGATCGGACTGTTCAGTGCTCAGTGTGGATACCGGATAGGACTGTTCAGTGCTCAGTGAGAATACCGGATAGGACTGTTCAGTGCTCAGTGAGAATACCGGATCGGACTCTTCAGTGCTCAGTGAGAATACCGGATCGGACTGTTCAGTGCTCAGTGTGGATACCGGATAGGACTGTTCAGTACTCAGTGAGAATACCGGATAGGACTGTTCAGTGCTCAGTGAGAATACCGGATAGGACTGTTCAGTACTCAGTGTGGATACCGGATAGGACTGTTCAGTACTCAGTGTGGATACCGGATAGGACTGTTCAGCACTCAGTGTGGATACCGGATAGGACTGTTCAGCGCTCAGTGAGAATACCGGATAGGACTGTTCAGCACTCAGTGTGGATACCGGATAGGACTGTTCAGCGCTCAGTGAGAATACCGGATAGGACTGTTCAGCACTCAGTGAGGATACCGGATCGGACTGTTCAGTGCTCAGTGAGAATACCGGATAGGACTGTTCAGTGCTCAGTGAGGATACCGGATCGGACTGTTCAGTGCTCAGTGAGGATACCGGATAGGACTGTTCAGTGCTCAGTGAGGATACCGGATAGGACTGTTCAGTGCTCAGTGAGGATACCGGATCGGACTGTTCAGTGCTCAGTGAGGATACCGGATAGGACTGTTCAGTGCTCAGTGAGGATACCGGATCGGACTGTTCAGTACTCAGTGTGGATTAAACTCTGATCAGATCGGGGTGTGTGTAGTCTGAGGTTTACCACCGTACAGAAGAACTGTGATCAGGGTGAATCACTGAGAGGTCAGAGATGGTCCAGAAGCAGGTCAGAGGGAGAAGCAGAAAGACCGGAGCGGCTCACCTCCAGCATGCTGCTGATGTCCTCAGTGTGAGGAGTGTAGCTCATCTCTTTGCTGCCTTTGTGGAACCAGGAGCAGCGGCGCACCTCCGACGACGTCTGGTCCCAATAAACAGCGTAACGACGTCGCTCCTTCACACACACGTCATACCGCCGGCCTTCTGTAGCCACCACCACCTCTCCTTTACTCTCGCCCACTTTATACACACACACACACACACACACACACACACACACACAATACTTCTGTAAGTGTTATTATCCACCCTGTTTTACAGCCAATTCATTATTACAGAAAATTGATTAAAAAATTATTAATTATTAATTTAAATACAGGACAATATTATTAAACTATATTAAAATTAAGCATCATATTAAAAGTAAATAGTGTAATAATGTAATATAATAAAAATACAGTCTGAAAGTAAGCTTCTTCTTCATCATTAATAAACATCATTAATAAAAGGCACACAGACTGTCTGCAGTATAATAATGTATAATAATAAAATTACAATATCATAATTATTATTATATAATATAATTATTATACATATATAAGCAGTTAGACATAAAACACTATATTACTGATTGAAAATGACTGCATTAGTAAAAGTCCCACAGACCGCGAGTGAAGGCCTCCTCCAGACTCTGAGAGTCCTCTTGGCTGAAAGGCTGCCAGCAGTCCCTGCCATCCGTCTTCTGGTTGTAGAACCAGTGGTGCTGAACCGGTTCATATGGCTCGGGGGGTTCGATCATAATCCAGTCAGGACCACTACCTCCTCCCTTGGCGTCCTGGCCTGCAACACAGCACACCAGTCAATCTTTCGGCCCACATTACTCCTGCGCGGTCGGAGTGAAGCGGGTCAGTTTTAATGACCAAACCGCCACTAAAGCTCTGTCTGAGCTCCTGCACCGAACATATTTACACCCAATATTTAAACTCCAACTTATTAACAGACGCTCTGTTCTATAATCTTTGAAATAATTAATAACAGAAGGTATAGGTATTTCTACAGAATTACATTTATATTAAATACTTTTCATTATTAAAGTTTTTACATAAATTAATGTTGAAATGTAAATACTTAACAGTGTGTGTATGTTTCCTAATTTTCAATTGCTTTTATAACATTAATATATAATTATAATTCATGCTATAATATCTATATGATAACTGATCATTCTTAAACAAAAGTAGACTATAAATCTAGACCTTTTGACCTTTGGATGGACCTACTGAAGCCTGTTGACCTTTACAGTGTCTCAGTGGCTGACGTCACCAGACAGGACAAACACATCTAGATTTTTTTTTTTTTTTTTTAATGATCCAGTTGGAAGTGACCAAATTATTTTCCCTTACACAAATGAACAGAATCCTAAATAAGCAAGTCTGGAGACAACATCCCAAAATTAAATTATCACTGTAACCTTTACAGCCCAGAGATGTTTAAGATCAGACAGTTTTAGGTTGTGATCAGATAAAAGATTCAGGTCACTGCAGGTTAAATATGACAGACTGGAAGTGCTGCAGCTGTGAAGCAACCACGATAGCGTGCACACACACAAAGCGGTCAAAAGTATTGACACTCATTACTCAGGTGGAGATACGAGGGTTTTAAAAGACTTCTATAGAAGCTGAAGTATCAACTGAAGCTTTTTACTCCAGTAAAAGTGTAAAAGTACTGGTTTCAGAACGAAGTAAAAGTAATGGAAGGAAAACAAAGACTGAAAGCTTAGGCCGAGCCACAGGGGTCTATAGTGCACTACCCCTCAAAACGCCCTCATTATGACTTTTAGAGAAATGGGGTTTGGGGAGGGGGGAGGGGGGGTAGTGCACTATAGACCCCTGTGGCGCGGCCTAAGCTTTCAGTCTTTGTTTTCCTTCCATTACTTTTACTTCGTTCTGAAACCAGTACTTTTACACTTTTACTGGAGTAAAAAGCTTCAGTTGATACTTCAGCTTCTATAGAAGTCTTTTAAACCCTCGTATCTCCACTCACTTCTACCTGAGAGATGAGTGTGAATACTTTTGACACTTTCAGTGAAAAATGAAGTGCTAAAATGAAGCTGGAAAATTGACGCCAAATGTGAACTCAGACTCCGTACACATCATACCAGGGGGTTCTTACACAATGCACTTTGGACCATGATGTCATTATGTGGTCAGGAGATTTCCCAGCCAGCTAAACCAAGTCAAGCCAAGTCTGCCAAAAGGTGGAGAAATGATCCAGATCATTCTGAAACTCCACAGCTTCACAAACAGGAGCCAAATATCTCAGTTTTTCCTCTCACCCAAAACACATTCCTGCTGGGTCTCGCCTGAAGTTCAGAGGTTATTGCAGAGCTGTGAGCTTCCACCAGTGATCTTAGCCTCCCAGATCCAGTACAACACTAAAGAAGCAAACTCCAGACCCCAAACCCCAACACCCAACCCCCAAACCCCAAACCCCAACACCCAACACCCAACACCCAACACAGCACACCTTCAGTTTCATGATTTAACTGGTCAACCACCACGACCAGCCTGCCCAAGCAGGTTAACCAGAGCGGACGCCTTCCAGCCAGTGTGACCAGTGTGACGTCCCCGCTGAGAAAAACAGCTAGGCCCGCTCCAGCTGATTAAACTGGTCAAGCTCTTTAACTGTTGACCAGCACAGGCTCAGTTTCTGTTTCAGCCTGAGGATTTTACTGGTCCACCAATAAACCTGCTTGACCCAGATGGTTTTACTAGTGTGAACAGTATGACCGAGCTGCTGACCAGCATGATCAAGCCGCCTGTCAATCAGCTTGCCAATCAGCATGACCAAGCAATCAGCTATCATCACCAGTCTGGTTAATCAGAACGGACAAGACAAGCTGGTTAACCTGCTGACCAGCAAAGCTCATGTTTTTGCCTAGTCCACCACCTTGACCGTCAAAGATCAGCAGATGTTCAGCTAAGATAGCCTGGCCTACTAACATCATTTGGGGTCAGGGGGTCACCTTATACCCAATTTTACAATTATTATTTATACTAAGACTTGTTGTTATTATTATTATTATTATTATTATTATTATTATTTATATTTTTCAAAACATCAAATATCACACACACAAGACATAACACATTAAAAGCTTAAAAGTTTTTATGAGAATTAAGTATTGGATAGTATTTGACAATAATAAAAAATATCAAAAATAAATTAATATTAATATATTCTGTTAAGGCCCTGAAAGTTTGAGAAGTTTAGTTTGTGGATATTAATTTTAGCATTTAGAAATAATAAGTTAATAAGTATTTTAGGGCGTTTAAGAGAGTCACACACCTGACATGGCAAAAACACGCTTCATAATCAGATCAATAACATGACCAAATAGTTATTAATGACCACAGGTTTGTAAATTAATAGGATGTCTGGCTAACAGAGCTGCCAGAGAGGTAAACAGCCGGTAAACAGCTGGTAAACAGCCGGTAAACAGCCGGTAAACAAGGTACGGAGCTACAGAGCAGCTAAAGCGGCTGAGGCCGGCAGAAGGTCCTGTTCCCCCCACAAAACTAATAAAGTCCAGCCAGGCAGGTCGAGCTGCTGACAGACAGAAATCAAACACATAAAAACTGTCAGTAATTTTAAGAACCCAGATCAAACAGTACTAGAGAGACACAGATCAGATCGGCGCAGCGTCGCGCTTTAAAAGCCTGAGTAAATTTATACAGCGTTGAAGACTTTTCCTCAGCGCGGATTAGACACGGTTCCGCTCGGTTCTCAGATCTGGAACATTACCCGCCCCCGGTTCTGCTTTTACACTCTAGAACCATAAAATCCGACTTTCACGGATAAAATTATGCCATTAAAAACAGTCCTACCCTCCAGCTCGGACATACGGATGCTCAGCAGGGTCAAACAGCGGAGAGAAGCGCGTTTCGAGCTCGGGGCGCTTTCAGGGTGTTTATAGAGGAGCCCTGGACTGGGAGAAGGGTCGACTGGGGGAGGACCAGTGAGACAGCGCCCACGTGCGAGCATGAGCTCATTTACTGATTTACTGATCGATGAGTCAGTCGATCACAATCATTTGGTCTGGAGGATATAGAGAGATAAAGAAGAACATTCATACATAAGCAGAGCTGAGCAGCAGTCTACACTGATAATCAATGATCAGACAATAATCAGACAATTATCAGACAATAATCAGACAATTATCAGACAATTATCAGACAATGATCAGACAATGATCAGACAATGATCAGACAATGATCAGACAATGATCAGACAATTATCAGACAATGATCAGACAATGATCAGACAATAATCAGACAATGATCAGACAATTATCAGACAATGATCAGACAATGATCAGACAATAATCAGACAATGATCAGACAATGATCAGACAATGATCAATGATCAGACAACGATCAGACAATGATCAGACAATGATCAGACAATGATCAGACAATGATCAGACAACGATCAGACAATGATCAGACAATTATCAGACAATGATCAGACAATTATCAGACAATGATCAGACAATGATCAGACAATGATCAGACAATTATCAGACAATGATCAGACAATAATCAGACAATGATCAGACAATTATCAGACAATGATCAATGATCAGACAACGATCAGACAATGATCAGACAATGATCAGACAACGATCAGACAACGATCAGACAATTATCAGACAATGATCAGACAATTATCAGACAATGATCAGACAATGATCAGACAATGATCAGACAATGATCAGACAATGATCAGACAATAATCAGACAATGATCAGACAATGATCAGACAATGATCAATGATCAGACAACGATCAGACAATTATCAGACAATGATCAGACAACGATCAGACAATGATCAGACAATGATCAGACAATGATCAATGATCAGACAACGATCAGACAATGATCAGACAATGATCAGACAATGATCAGACAATGATCAGACAATGATCAGACAATTATCAGACAATGATCAGACAATGATCAATGATCAGACAACGATCAGACAATGATCAGACAATGATCAGACAATGATCAGACAATGATCAGACAATGATCAGACAATTATCAGACAATGATCAATGATCAGACAACGATCAGACAATGATCAGACAATGATCAGACAACGATCAGACAATTATCAGACAATGATTTACATTTACATTTACATTTACATTTATGGCATTTAGCAGACGCTCTTATCCAGAGCGACTTACAAGGTTACTTGTATTACAGAGGTGGGCCAATGTAGTGTTAGGAGTCTTGCCCAGGGACTCTTATTGGTGTAGCACAGCATAGTCACCCAGACCGGGAATCGAACCCTGGTCTCCCACATGGTGTTGTTGTAATGCAATGGTAGGTGGTGGTGTTATCTGTTGCGCCACACCAACCACATTTTGCAATGATCAGACAATTATCAGACAATAATCAGACAATGATCAGACAATTATCAGACAATGATCAGACAATGATCAGACAATAATCAGACAATGATCAGACAATGATCAGACAATGATCAATGATCAGACAACGATCAGACAATTATCAGACAATGATCAGACAATGATCAGACAACGATCAGACAATGATCAGACAATTATCACACAATGATCAGACAATGATCAGACAATTATCAGACAATTATCAGACAATAATCAGACAATTATCAGACAATTATCAGACAATGATCAGACAATAATCAGACAATGATCAGACAATTATCAGACAATAATCAGACAATGATCAGACAATTATCAGACAATGATCAGACAATGATCAGACAATAATCAGACAATGATCAGACAATTATCAGACAATGATCAGACAATGATCAGACAATAATCAGACAATGATCAGACAATGATCAGACAATGATCAATGATCAGACAACGATCAGACAATGATCAGACAATGATCAGACAATGATCAGACAACGATCAGACAATGATCAGACAATTATCAGACAATGATCAGACAATTATCAGACAATGATCAGACAATGATCAGACAATGATCAGACAATTATCAGACAATGATCAGACAATAATCAGACAATGATCAGACAATTATCAGACAATGATCAATGATCAGACAACGATCAGACAATGATCAGACAATGATCAGACAACGATCAGACAATGATCAGACAATTATCAGACAATGATCAGACAATTATCAGACAATAATCAGACAATGATCAGACAATGATCAGACAATAATCAGACAATGATCAGACAATGATCAGACAATGATCAATGATCAGACAACGATCAGACAATTATCAGACAATGATCAGACAATGATCAGACAACGATCAGACAATGATCAGACAATTATCAGACAATGATCAGACAATGATCAATGATCAGACAACGATCAGACAATGATCAGACAATTATCAGACAATGATCAGACAATGATCAGACAATGATCAGACAATTATCAGACAATGATCAGACAATTATCAGACAATGATCTGGGTAATAAGTGAGTTTATACACCTTTTATAAAACGTGTCTGTCTGTGTGAGTAAAATGTTTGCTCTTGTTTTTAGTTCTCATTGGTTTAAAGGTAAAGGTAAAGGTAAAGGTGCATGTGTAATTTAGTGCTGATGTAATATGCAGGTCTCCTTTAGGGATCGGTACATTATCTATATTTCTGTGTATTAAAGAATATGCAAACAGACATGAATACAGTTACATTAAAGTCATTTTATTGTTTAAAAGATGGTGACAGGTCTGGGTCCTGATCCTCTCCTTGAGATCCAGACACTGTATCAGCAGCTCATCTGATTCACTGTAATGAAGGACTGATGGGTGGGATGGAGGGTCTTTAAATATCTAAATATCTAAGACCACTGCATACTACTGAATATGTACATTTACAACACCATGGCCAATGACATCACTGCTGTTCCTCACTGATATATATATATATATATAAACAGGACATATATGAAGCTAACAAGTAAGCATATAAAGTTATATAAATGGACGAGTAAATAAGTAAATAAAAATGGACCAGTATAAGCTGTGTTTTAAATACTGGTTTAGGTTCTAACAGTTCTACACAGTGTGAGGAGTGTGTCAGGGTTCGTACGGGTTCTGGAAAATCTGGAAAGTCATGGAAAATAAAAATGCTAAAATCCAGTACTGAATAGTCCCTGAAAATAACTAAATAATTAAAATAAATAAATAAATAAATAAATACAATAAAATACTGTTAAACTGCTCATTTCTGTCCCATTTTATGGTTTATACTATGTTTCATGGAAAATACTAAAATGAGCTCCTGTTGTCATTATATATATATATATATTTATTTTATTATTATTAATAATATAAAAATAAAACTAGCCTGGACTAGCATGGGCTAAACATTCCCGAAAAGAAATGATGGGGAAATTCTTGGTCCTGGAATTTAGTGTTTTGGTACTAGAAAAGTCATGGAAAGTCTATGAATCTGAAATGGGTTGAAGTGAATGAACCCTGTGTGTGTGTGTGTGTGAGTGTGTGAGTGTGTGTGTGTGTGTGTGTGTGTGTGTGTGATGATTAGGCAGTTATGCAGTTAGCAGCATGCTAATAGGTGAATTAGCATGTTCCATTACTAGCTCCGTTAGCCTCACAGCTCCAGTGCTGGGCTGGAGGACTGCCTTTCGGGTAAAGAGGGAAGGTTTAATTGTAGTGTTGTGCTGAACCATTCACCAATCAGTCACTGTCACAATATAACTGTAACCAGGTGAAAGGGCACATTCACAGATCTCTCAGAGCGGGTGTCCCACGGGAGATTCCCAACACATGCTAATGATTTACCAACAGCCTGGAACAGCCTTTACTGACACACACTTCCCTAACACACTGACTGAGGGCCCGGCCTGCTCCTCAGTTACCACACATACCCAAACCCCCAGTGTTCAAAGTCCAAAAGACTGCTTTCAAGTTGGACAAGGTGGTAATGAGAGACTGTAGCTCCGCCTCCTCAGTGTATATCACAATACCTGCATTTAGAGCGTTATTAATATTCACCCTAATGAGAGACTGTAGCTCCGCCTCCTCAGTGTATATCACAATACCTGCATTTAGAGCGTTATTAATATTCACCCTAATGAGAGACTGTAGCTCCGCCTCCTCAGTGTATATCACAATACCTACATTTAGAGCGTTATTAATATTCACCCTAATGAGAGACTGTAGCTCCGCCTCCTCAGTGTATATCACAATACCTACATTTAGAGCGTTATTAATATTCACCCTAATGAGAGACTGTAGCTCCGCCTCCTCAGTGTATATCACAATACCTACATTTAGAGCGTTATTAATTATTATTCACCCTAATGAGAGACTGTAGCTCCGCCTCCTCAGTGTATATCACAATACCTACATTTAGAGCGTTATTAATTATTATTCACCCTAATGAGAGACTGTAGCTCCTCCTCCTCAGTGTATATCACAATACCTACATTTAGAGCGTTATTAATATTCACCCTAATGAGAGACTGTAGCTCCGCCTCCTCAGTGTATATCACATTACCTACATTTAGAGCGTTAATATTCACCCTAATGAGAGACTGTAGCTCCGCCTCCTCAGTGTATATCACAACACCTACATTTAGAGCGTTATTAATATTCACCCTAATGAGAGACCGTAGCTCCGCCTCCTCAGTGTATATCACAACACCTACATTTAGAGCGTTATTAATATTCACCCTAATGAGAGACTGTAGCTCCGCCTCCTCAGTGTATATCACAATACCTGCATTTAGAGCATTATTAATATTCACCCTAATGAGAGACTGTAGCTCCGCCTCCTCAGTGTATATCACAATACCTGCATTTAGAGCATTATTAATATTCACCCTAATGAGAGACCGTAGCTCCGCCTCCTCAGTGTATAGCAAAGTGCAAGGTCACAAGCACTAGGCTGTACAATTATGACCAACCATAGTCAGGGGGCGGAATCATTTGCCAAATGAATGAAGAAACTGTATAAGGAACTAAAGCACAGATCACTGAAGCGCCTCATCAGGCTGAACAGGGTTCTGTAGAGCTTTTGTTGAAGAACTGCAGCGACCAATCACACATTAATGGGCGGAGCCTGGTTAGTTCAGTTTTTAATGTCTGTAACATTGTAAAACAGATTGGTCCTTACAGGTCACAGGCCACACCCACCCACACAGGAAACTGGCAGCATTAGCTTGTGGGCAGTGTTTGAGGCCTAGGTGGTCGGTCACTCTGTGTGCGAGCACACACACACACACACACACACACACACACACACACACACACACACACACACACACACACACTCTTTTTCCATACAAAAATGCAATATATTAAAAATGCACTTTTCCTACAGAACACCATCAACATATTCCGTTTTTCGGGGGGGGGGGGGGGGTGTAACGATGTCGGGGTCCTATAGAGGTAAGAGGTAGCCCGTATTGGCCTGCTTGCGTTCCTGTGCTGACGGTGTCTTCTCTCGGAGCCTGAGCGGCCTGTGGCAGTCGGACTCGTTCAGGGCGGGGTAATGCTGACGGTAACAGAGGTACGAGAAGGCCAATCCCAGCAGAGAGCCCACCAGCACATCTAGAGGAGCCATACAGAGACACAGGGTCAGGGTCTGAACTGCACAGGGTTCGACAAGCACCAGACACGTCCATTCTACAGATAACAGAGTCTTCAACAGCTGTGTGACATATGTGTGATTTAGGTATGCAGTTAGCATCATGCTAATTGGTGTACATAGGTGGCCATTACCTGTTAGCTACATTAGCTAAACTAAAGAAGCAGTGAATATACGATGCAGTACAATACAAAGTAAGTATGGGCATGTAGGAGCTCGCACAGGCTCACAGGGTAATCACTGAACGGACTCGTCACCTTGCCAGTGGTGCTTGTAGTCGCAGGTCCTGGAGAGAGCGATCATGATGGCAAAGAGCAGTGGGGTGAGGAAGGCACTCAGCCTCCAGGCTTTCCCACGGCCGGCCGGACTGAAACAGTGCAGCTTCCCAGCAATATACAGCGCCGTGAAGCCCAGACCAGCGAACGCAACTGGACACAGAGAGCAGCACAGTCAGAAACCCCAACGCTCACCAACCAGCAACAGCACCACGCCAGCGCCACTGCTGAGCAGATAACCGGCGACCACTCCATTAATACCTGGACAACAGCGACCCTGTGATCACACACTGACCAACGATGAGGTAGAGCAAATAGAAGCACAAAGGAAGGTGTTTCCAATAAAGTGGCCAGTGAGAGTAAAAGAGATTATGTGTAATTACAGGATGAATGTCCGCTGGGAAAACTCTTCCTGCCCTCCATAACCACTTCTGGATCACCACTGCAGCGCAGCTCCGGGTTCATCTGACCGTCTGGGAAGCAGCGGTAGAAGAAGTCTGGTCTCGGCCTGAATGAGGAGGATGAGGAGGATGAGGAGGAGCAGGAGAGAAAAGATGCAGCTCACTGTAATGAGGAGAAAGCCTGTAGAGCCTCAGAGCAATTGAGGAGCATTAGGAATCAGTGAGTGTGAGAGCTGGAGAAGTGTGTGTGTGTGTGTGTGTGTGTGTGTGTGTGTGTGTGTGTGTGTGTGTGTGTGTGTGTGTTGGTGGATGTTCCTCTAGCAGAACTAAAGCCTGCAAGGTTCCACAACTCACCGTCCAACAGCGAGCTTCACAGCATTGGTGAACACTCCATTCAGAACCAGCGTCAATGTCACAGCTGAGGAAACACACACACACACACACACACACACACACACACACACACACACACACACACACACACAGAGAGATAAGAGTTTTATACAGATACTATAATGCAATGTTTTTGGAAAACATGGAAAACCATAGTTTAAGTCCAGTCCTGCTGATCTGCTCAGTAAATCACTGATATTATAATAACCACTAATAATAACACTCCTACAGAAAGTGGTGGTGGTTCTCCATCACTGTGTTCATCATTAGAACATCTCCAAAGTTCTCCTCATGGAGTCTAGTATTATTTAGAGTTCTCCTCATGGAGTCTAGTATTATTTAGAGTTCTCCTCAGATCAACACCTGGTTTGGTGGTAAATCAGGGCTTAATGATGGTAAATCAGGTGAGCTGCTGCTGCTGCTGCTGATGGAGGTGAACACATCCTCCACGCTGTGCTGGCTGGACTGGGGGGCGTCCAGGAGAACCCTGGAGGAACCGAGCTCTGTTCTTCAGACTAGCTCACCGACAAGATCTCACTACTTTCTTTCTTCAGAATGAGAAGCTCTTGTTTCTCCTTTTTACTGGATTCATGTTCAGCTGCTTTATCTGTTCTGATGAGATCTGGAGCTTCTACAGTAGAACTCGCTCACTGCTGAGAGACGGGGGAGAGGGATGGGGTTTGGGAACTGAAACCTACCTCATGTACAGAATTTTATGTAGAATATGAGTGTGTGTGTGTGTGTGTGTGTGTGTGTGTCTCTCACCCAGAGAGGCCTCTTTAACATCTCCCTTTTCAGTTTGTTTCAGGAATGCAAAAATGAGGATGGTGGCGAGGGGTGTGAAGAGAGCGATGCTCTGCAGAGAAAGAAGGACAGCGAAGCTTAAAGACCGAGCACCTGAGCACTCTCTCGACCAGCACACAAGAGCTGCAACACCAACAAGAACGAAAGGTAGGAACCCACTTACAAACATCAGGGAGGTGGGAACACGGTCGTTTTTCACATGGCGGAACTTGTAGAGCCACAGCTCCTCCGGCTGGATCTGCCGGCTGAACGGACTCAGCTCCTCGGTCACTCTGGAAACACAGCAGCATCACATCCCTCACTTCAGTCCACACGGGACAGTTCACTGAGAGGTTCATACTCAGTCCAGCCCGCAGCCCCTCTAGCCGGAGAGCTTTACTCCCAATACAGTGACATCAGTCCATGTACACGGCCCCTGTCTGCCTGTTTCATTTTAACACTGATGCTACGAGGCCAACAAGTAGAGGTGGGCGATATGGTAAAAATATTATATCATGATATTAAAAAAAAGAAGATTTAATGATATACAAGATTTACTGTGATCCAGATTCTTCAAAACCGCTGTTCAGACACTCTCCTGTCCTCAGCTCAGTGGTTTCATCCAGCACTAGTGACACTTTTTGTACCGCAGGGTGAGGTAGGGGTCAGTGTTCATTAAGCACTAAAGGTAATTATGACATGTTCAGAAAAAGAGCCTGTGAACGACAACAGCAAAAGGCCGTCATGCCCAGCTCTACCAACAAGCGCTGAAAGCCCGTACCCCACCAGTTAGAGCTGATGGACAGAATTTGCTGGTGGTTGGTGGGTCAGTTTTGATACTGATGGTTTAAGTGGGTGAGATGCTGCTGCTCTCACAGCTGTGACACACCACTTATTTTAAAGTCCAGAAAAAAACAATACAATTATTGTAATTATATTTAAATCTGATTATTACTGTAATAATCTAATACAGTAAATATATATATTAAAAAATATATAGAAAATATAATATTGAGATATAAATAATAATTTTTAATATATATTCTTTTTTTCTCCCTTTCTTTCTTTCTTTCTTTTCTTTTTTCCTTAACGAACCAAACCATTTATGCATCCACATGTCTGGCTCTTCATATAACCTTATGCTCAGTCACACTGCACCCACAAAAGCTTTTCCCCCACCCACACTACACCCGAATTCACACCCTGTGCCTTCTGTACATAATGTAAACATAATGCAAATGATTATATCAAACCTGTACATTTAAACTGCTTTCACCAGAGCAATACTGTAAATAGAGTGTGTGTATAGAGTGTGTGTATATGTATAGTATAAGTGAAGGTGTAAATATTCAGTATTTCTGCTGTGTAAATATGTATTCTTTTTTTTTTGTACGACTGTGAGGGACGACGCACCCAAATTTTTCCACTCACCTTTACACCTGTGTAATGTGATGTGACAATAAACGGTATTTATGATTATATCATTTACTTTATGATCTAAAATCCCCTTTTTAAGAGCACAGGCTAATCCTGACTAAAGGTCTGACAGTTTGGATCAATCTGAACCTGAACTGAATGAGAGGTCTCTCAGTGCAAGCGGTCATCATACCATCCTACCGTAAAATCACAAGCTCTCTAAACACAGCACGGACTTAATCAGCACGTCTGCAGGGTATTTATAGGTAATTGGTGTGCAGTCGCAGCGAGGGCACTTACAGGAACACAGCCAGGAGCAGCAGACGGACTACAACTTCAGCGATGAACCCACTATCCAGACTCTTCCTCATCTTCAGGCCAGGTGTGTTAGCGCGGTCGGCTCCACCTGCGCCCTGCGGGTGAGAAACACAAAGTTTCACATCGTACGGCTTTTCCGTACAGGGAGAACCGAGGGACATTTCATGAAGCAGGGTTCTACAGTGAGCTCTAGTTGTGCACTTCTGTGTCACTTCGGTGGATGTTCTTATTGGATACACTCATTTTTTTGTTTTTTTACACAGTGGTGGAAACATACACACACACACACACACACACACACACACACACATATATATATATATATATACACACACATACACACACACCTACACAAGTTTTTTCTAGGGACTACTTTTTGCCACATTCCCTCTGCATGTACCCCTCCACCATTTGAATGCAATTGCAATTTTAACACTAATTTTAGACCCGAAATCTCTTCAAAACTACACAACACATTCTCTTATGTCCCAGGCAGTGTTTTCATAAGCATTTGGTCAAATAACTTTCTGCACAGGAGCTTGCATAGACCTCTACTTCCATTCACCTACCACTATAAACAATTCCGAAATAAAGATAAAAGGTCATACATGTCAGAAAATGCCCACCTAGACTCTTTCTGTAGTAAAAAAAAAATGCAGTAGGAAAGATACTAAAAATAAAGTTAAGAAAATCTTTTTTTAAGGAAAAGTTTTTTAAAAGGTTGAAAAGGTCCCATTTAAGGAGAGAGTTAGTGAGATGGTGATGATGAGAAGGGGAAATTGATCTGCCACCTTATAAACAAGTGATAGTTACAGGAGTTCTAGTGACCCAGCTCAGTGCAGCTGCAGGACAGCCCCATGCTGAGACTCTGTGGGCTGCGGAAGTCCACGTTTCAGGAGGTGAAATGGAGAGAATTGCTGATAATTAGGGTCACCGGTGTCCATCCAGGAGAGATAAAGGACTAAAGTGTAAGACTGGGTTGTTATTTTTAATATTAGGGCCCCCAAAGTAGGGTTAAAACACCACGGAGTCTGATTCGCCAGCTTGATTTTGGAATTATCCGTTCCACCTTAAATGCTGCAGCAGTTACAGTCTGGCGCCAGAGGCGCCAGACTGTAACTGCTGCAGCATTTAAGGTGGAACGGATAATTAGACCCAAGCCCAGCTAAAAAGTGCTAAAAACAGCCGCAGAAGCCACATCTTCTCATCTTACGAGCAAAGAGCACTTCCGTAAACACGGAACTGCATCCATCATCATCATCGCCACCTTCATCACCATCATCATCCTCCTCCTCTCCGGCTTTTGTCCGATTCGCACAGTTTGGTACAGACCTTCGTCCTCGCTCCCTATGCGTCTAAACCGGCGCCGTGCTGCGCTGCTGGGGTCGGTCATGTATTCCTGGGTGTGTATTGGTGCCCAGCATCGCCCACGCTGTCTAATAAGCGAAATGTGCCTTCATCATCATCATCATCATCATCATTATCATCGTCGTCTTCCTCCTGGAGGGGCAGAAAACCGGACTGGCAGGCAAAGGGAGCGCACACGAACACGTCACGTTAAAACGTGCGGCCTCTAGCGGCCAGTTTTAAAACGTACACTAGCGAGGCCGCGTTCCAATCCGTGCAGCTGGCTAGAGCACACTTGATGGCCTTGATGCCTGTGGGCTTCACCCTTCACCCTAATTAAAAACAGGTGTGTAGGATGAGAGGGTTGGGATTGGGACAGAGGTCTGAACCGCTCAAAGCTCCCTCACAGAAAGGTAGTTAGCCACAGAACCGTAGGAACTGTTCTAGGGCACTTGGATAGTGCACATGCTTGTGTAGTTGCAGAACACTAGGATAACATCAGTTTGTGTTCCAGACTGCTAGGATAGCACACACCTGTGTTCTAGATTGCTTGCGTTCTAGACTGCTAGCATAAGCACACACTTGTGTGCTAGATCAATAGGATAGCACACACATGTTCTAGATTGCTTGCATTCTAGGCTGATAGGATGGCAAACACTTGTGTTCTAGATCAATAGGATAGCACACACTTATGTTCTAGATTGCTTGCATTCTAGGCTGATAGGATGGCACACACTTGTGTTCTAGATCAATAGGATAAGCACACACTTGTGTTCTAGATTGCTTGCGTTCTAGACTGCTAGGATAAGCACACACTTGTGTTCTAGATCAATAGGATAGCACACACATGTTCTAGATTGCTTGCATTCTAGGCTGATAGGATGGCAAACACTTGTGTTCTAGATCACAAGTGTGTTGTAGAATGCCTGTGTTCTATACCACTAGTATAGAGCACACTTGTGTTCTAGATTGCTTGCGTTCTAGGCTGCAAGGTTGGCACACACTAGTGTTCTAGATTGTTTAAATAGTGCACATGCTTGTGGTCTAGGGCACTTGGATAGTGCACATGCTTGTGTAGTTGCAGAACACTAGGATAACAGCAGTTTGTGTTCTAGACTGCTAGTATAGCACACACTTGTGTTCTAGATAGCAAGGTGAGCACAAGTGTGTTGTTGAATACCTGTGTACTAGACCACTAGGATAGAGCACACTTGTGTTCTAGATTGCTTGCATTCTAGGCTGCTAGGATGGCACACATTTGTGTTCAAGACCAATAGGATAGCACATGCTTGTGTTCTAGATAGCAAGGTGAGCACACATGTTCTAAAATGCTATGATAACACGTGAATGCCTGTGTTCTAGACCAATAGGATAGCACACGCTTGTGTTCTAGGCTGCTTGTGATCTAGACTGCTAGGTTGGCACACACCTGTGTTCTAGATTGTTTAAATAGTTCACATGCTTGTGTAGTTACAGAAAACTAGGATAACATCAGTTTGTGTTCTAGACTGCTAGGATAGCACACACCTGTGTTCTAGACTGCTTGCATTCTAGGTTGATAGGATGGCACACACTTGTGTGCTAGATCAATAGGATAGCACATGCTAGTGTTCTAGATAGCAAAGAGAGAACACATGTGTTCTAGAATGCAATAACACGTGTTGTGGAATGCCTGTGTTCTAGACCACTAGGAAAGAGCACACTTGTGTTCTAGATAGCTTGTGTTCTAGGCTGCTAGGATGGCACACACCTGTGTTCTAGATTGCTTGCGTTCTAGACTGCTAGGATAAGCACACACTTGTGTTCTAGATTGCTTGTGTTCTAGACCAATAGGATAGCAAATGTGTGAGCACCCACACGTGTTCTAAAATGCCTGTGTTCTAGACCAGTAGGACAGAGTAAAGCTGTGTTCTAGGTCGCTACGATAGAACACACGTTCTGGAATGTTTGGATAGTGAACACAGGCTGTGCTTGGTTGTTAGGATAACACACACCTGTGTTCTAGATTGCTTGTGTTCTAGGCTGTTAGGATAAACACACACTTATGTTCTAGACTGCTAGGATAGTTATCTTTTGTCTGGAAAGCAGGGACAGCACACACACCGAATGCTTGGATAGCGGGCATGGGCCGGAGATAGTGTTCTAGGCTGTTAGGAAAACACACACTCGGGCTCTAGATTGTTTGTGTTCTAGATTGCTTGTGTTCTAGGCCATTAGGATAGCATATACTTGTGTTCTATACTGCTAGGATAGACACTTGGCTAGAGAGCAAGGACTGCATACACACACACTTGGGCTCTAGATTGCTTGTGTTCTAGTCTGTTAGGATAGCACACACTTGGGTTCTAGACTGCTTGTGTTCTAAAGGATGTGTAATTATACACTCTTATAAATGAGTTAAGATCTCAGCACTGTTTATTAACCACACAGACTTTTCCAGGCTTTTGCTGGTTACCAAGGAAAAACCCCAGAAACTCTCAGGTGGGTTCTCCGTCGGTTTTTGAGGTTCTGTCCACAGAAGGTGAGGAGAACTGTCTGGTGTAGAAGCTCGCTTTTACTTTCCCTCACAGCAGCTCACCTCCAACTGTATCCGGGCCTGGACCTCACATTATTACCCTCCCAGACCCACATTAGTCTGAGCGTCACTACTGAACTGCTCAGAGTCTGAGAGGAGCTTCAGTCAGAGACTGGGGGGTTCATGTAAAACTACAGTGGAGGTGAATGGAAGCAGGCGTTGGTCGCCATGACTACAACACAGATACAGCCCATAACTGATCTCCTATCTAAACCCACCAGTGCAGCTACACGAGTCTTCTGAGTTTTATATGGAATAATGATGATGATGATGATGATGATGAAGTTAAAATAGTGGAGAATCTGAACTAATGCAGTTCTCTTTAGGGACTACTTTCTGTAGCTGCACTACACCCTGCAGCATGTATCCCTCCACCATTTTAATGATCTGGTTCTAAAAGCAGGTTCTAGAGCCGAGCTCTTCTCAGAACTCTGGTAGAACCGTGTCTCAGGCATCAGGCAGCGTCTTCATCACCATTAGGTGAAGAACTTTCTGTGAGGAGCTTTTATTAGAGCTTCAGACGTCTGCTTCCCTTCACCTCCACTGTAGAACCACAGCTCTGACTGGAGGAGCTTATCTAGAACCTCCACTGTAGAACTCCAGCTCTGACTGGAGGAGCTTATCTAGAACCTCCACTGTAGAACTCCAGCTCTGACTGGAGGAGCTTATCTAGAACCTCCACTGTAGAACTCCAGCTCTGACTGGGGGAGCTTATCTAGAACCTCCACTGTAGAACTCCAGCTCTGACTGGAGGAGCTTATCTAGAACCTCCACTGTAGAACTCCAGCTCTGACTGGGTCTGAGTGACGTAGTTTAGATGTTTTAGGAAGAAGGGGGACGGGGGGTGGTGATGGGGACGATGGGAAAAATGGGAATAATGGAATCGCCCCTCAGGAAGTGACGAACATCTGCTCTGACCCCACAAACGAGGGGGAGGGGGTTTTGAACATTCAGTACAGTTTTATTGAAGTCAAACCAGGCAAGTCTGAAATTGAGTAAATCTGTGGAATGTCGCTTAAAATACTCTGAATAAATTATGAATTCTGAAGAAAAACATCTGAAAAGTTAAAGATCAAATAAAAATACAGTGAAAGAAATGTACAAAAATGTGCCGACGGTCACAAACATTCAGAAGTAGCGTTACAGGCATTCTTCAGAGACACTACAACAGAAAGACAGCCCAGGTGTTTGGCCTTCTGCTATGTACAGCTGGACGGGCGTCGTCCTCTTACACAGGCAACGCAATCACACGGCTAATTTACACGGCCAGAGGAGCTCTACGTTCTAAAACTCGGAGAGGACGTCCGCTCTACCCCAGACTTGCATGTGCGAATGCAGGCGGAGTGAGACACTCGGCGTGAGTGCGCAGGGTGAAGACTTTACATTAACACTGAAGCTGTACACAAAAACAGACCCGGAGGAGTCCGGGGGCAAACTTTTAAAGGAGTGTGGGATTCACACCTCAACACAAATGGGCTGCTGTGTGGCTGGTGAGGTCGTTTAAAAGAACAGGCACCACCATGCGTGAATAAGCACGAGATGTTTATGACACTTTAAATCACAGGTTCATATAAAAAAAAGGATGAAGTACAGTACACTAACACTCGGAACAGCTTTAAGGAGGTATACAAAACTTTAAACAGTTGATATGGCAGAAATAAAATAAAATGAAATAAAAAAGGGGCTCCTGAAATGCAGGACAGGGTACAAGTCTAATTAAACAATAGGAGAGCCACCGCACGAATCAACGGCATTTCAGAGAGTTTAGGAATACAACGACTATCTGTGGAATAAACAGAAAAACAGAAACATAAACAAGGCATTTGTGCATCAGTCCGAAACAAAGAGTCCACAGATCAGGGCGGAGCGGCCAGAGGCCGAGAATACTAGAGGTTGGGGTATTTCATGCTGGGATACCGAAGCAGGACTCTGGGAGGAACCCAGGGTGACCTTCTCCTCGCCTCCACAGGCTGCCTTTAATACAGAGTGCTTTCAAACACAGCCGCTGCCTAGAGCGTCCTCTCAGACTGCTTCTGCGCCCTCGCCGAGGATGAACCGCTCACCACACACACACACACACACACACACACACACACACACACATGAAGAACACAGATTGGTCTTTAGAGGAGAAAAGTGCTTAAATGATAATTATAAAAGTAAAAAATCTCGTACATGAGAGTAAAAGCGACGTTAAGGCCGACAAACATAAACAAACCAAAAGTGCATGAGACTCAAACAGCGCTTCATTTCAAAGAGGAATCCACCGAACCGTCCAGATTCTTACATAATTAAACAGTTAAGATGTAAACAGACCCAGGTTTGGTATTAAATGCTCGGTTCTAGATAAGCTCCCCCAGTCAGAGCTGTGGTTCTACAGTGGAGGTGAAGGGAAGCAGACATCTGAAGCTCTAATAAAAGCTCCTCACAGAAAGTTCTTCACCTAATGGTGATGAAGACGCTGCCTGATGCCTGAGACACGGTTCTACCAGAGTTCTGAGAAGAGCTCGGCTCTAGAACCTGCTTTTAGAACCAGATCATTAAAATGGTGGAGGGATACATGCTGCAGGGTGTAGTGCGGCTATAGAAAGTAGTCCCTAAAGAGAACTGCATTAGTTCAGATTCTCTATTCACTATTTTACCTTCATCATCATCAACATCATCATCATCATCATCATCATCATCATTCCATATAAAACTTGTGATATAACTCATATGTAAGAAGACTTGTGTAGCTGCACTGGTAGGTTTGGATAGGAGATAAATTATGAGCTATATCTGTGCTGTAGTCATAACATTTACGGCATTTAGCTGACGCTCTTATCCAGAGCGACTTACAAGGTTAATGGTATTACAGAGGTGGGCCAGTGTAGTGTTAGGAGTCTGGCCCAAGGACTCATATTGGTGTAGCGCAGCATAGTCACCCAGACCGGGAATCGAACCCCAGTCTCCCACATGGTGTGGTAGCGGTAGGTAGTGGTGTTATCTGTTGCGCCACACCAACCACCATAACGATTCCTGCCATTCACCTCCACTGGTATCAGATTCTCTGAATGAGCTCAGCTCACAATGAATTATGCAGGAATGTTATTTTGGTGGATTTCGCCTTTAAAGCAGAACACAGTGCAGATGGGGATGCAGAAACCGTGCACACTGTAGAACGTAACACATGGAGAAAGCTTCGATTTGGCAGTGAAATACCGTCAGATGGACGCACACTTCACAGCTGTGAAATAAAACAAACGGCAAAGAAAAAAAAGAAACCAGGAGGAATCGGAATGAAACTGGCAACACCTGAGTGCTTAACACTGGTGCTGCGTCCATCTGCACTCTTAATAAAAACAGCAGGTTAACGGGTTCTAGGCCTGCTCTACAGTTCCAGTGAAGGCCTTACAGATAGGGAACCTTTAAATGGTTCCTCACTCATTAATCTCATTTACCGTGCTGATGTAAACATATAAAGCTGGGAGTACTTATCAATTTACTGCAAATTATTGATAATGTTGGGAGATATTTTTATATGCATATCTCTTAATTAAAGAGGAATGGTGGTTTTGTCGCCCCCTTTTGGTGAACATTAAAACTGCTCCAGATACACAGAGCAGAAATTCACAGGGCTGATTCTTAAATGGTTGAGCAAGCATGACACTGAACACTCTCTCTCTACCAGTCAAGACAATCCCTAATACTAAGACGCTTTGGGGAGACTAAAAAACGGCACTTTAAAAAAAATGTTTGCAAATTTTGCCATTTTTAAAGAAATAAAATTAGTTTTATTCTTTAGGGAATGAAAAAGTGTGTCCCTTTTATTGTCAAGAGTGTTTTACAGTGGAGTACTGAGTGATAAAAATAACCAAAAAAAGGTCATGATGAGGCTCGGGCCGCGAGAGCATCAATACAGCGCACACACACTACTGCACACAATCCTGCGGGGAAAGAGACGAGGGTCAAACAGGTCAGAAGGTTAGCGAGCGCATCTACTGCCGTTTAGGTAAACGCGGCCTAAAGAGAGATGAACGAGTTCTCAAGCACAGAACTTCACATCACATCAGGAGCTACTGAGCGAGGAGTTAGTCACGATACCGTTACACTGAGCCGGGGAGGAGGTCTGCCATGATGAAGCGCTATGGAGGCGTTCACTCAGATTTACATTGAGAAGTAGAAATCATGTCAATCGGGTCTGTGCTACACCCCGCCGCAGACCGCGCAGCCCCGAAATCCGGGTTACAGCCGAACATCCCCCTCTTCCACAGCAAGCGTCTTCCGCGTTACGTCATTAAGACAAAATGTGGTACAAAAACACCGACTGGTTTAGGACTAAAAAATGAGCTCTGGGAAATTATGGCACGCCCCCGGACATGATAGCTTCAAAATGTCATCACTATTGTACAATATGCATGATACACGAGATGATTACAACGCCACTGAAAAGAAAACAGAGACCGTATTTACATACACCCTCGTGAGAAACACAACGCAATGCCAAGTACATCGGTTCTAGAGCAGCGCTCAAATAAAACAAACCATTTCCTACTGGATACTCATATTGGCACAATACTAGCGACGGCGAAATTTGGCAAGATGGCAGTGTTAGGATTATCTGCGACGGCCAGATCAAGGTTTCGAGGTACTGAGTACCCAAAGCTGGTAATAACACTGAGGAAACCTCGCGTCTCAGGCAAGAAGGTGAAAGTGTGAAGTGCTATCTGTGTTGGAACGTCACTGTAGATCATGTTTTCTCAAATCCGGTGTGAATCGCTATCGTACGAAAAAAGAAAGAGAGAGAGAGAGAGAGAGAGAGGCTAAAACAACAGAAAAGGCCAAGCGATGAAGAAGGCTAATCATTTGCTGACAAAAAGGGCACATTTACAACATTAAGAATAGTGATATCAAACTCACTAATACCAATGAACAATACTGTACACTTGTGAGTGGATGTAAACGTAGTCATAAATATATTAATAATGATATATATCTTACAAATCACCAACACACGGGTATGAAGTGGCAGCACGTAACCAAACCTTAGCCACGGTCGGTCCGGTGACCGTTCTCATTTTCCTGTTTTTCCCCAAACAGCACCGCAGCCGACCGACTTCGGAACACGCGGCAAATCCCTCCGATTTCCCGGGGAACTACACGTCTCATAGGAATCCTTTCTATTTACATGAGGTACATAAAATCGAGTCTGTTCTGGAGTGTGTTGCAGGTACCGTGTCGAAAATGAAACCGAGCGGCCGTGGTAGGAAAGCCTCGGGGCTTCCGATACGGCCAAAGAACATCAGTAAAGTGACGGTTAGTTGACCCCCCACCCCACCCCACCTGCCCGTGTCCATCCACCGCCCCTCAACGTGCTGTTTCTGAAGAAGCGAAGTCGTAAAACGGTGACGTCGCGGCTCAAAAAACGCGCCAGCTGCCGCACATCTGGAATGAATAACAAATAACACTTGTATCTATTTGATTTCTGAACACCACAGCGCCCCCTGGCTGCTCTGAGGGTATTGTTTTGCTTCGTCACCGGGTTTGGTTTTTCAGTCTTGTGCACAGTCACTCGCCCATGTCTTCTCCCTCTTCTCCTCCCTCTGTCTCTCCAGCTTGTTCTCCGCCTCCCGACGCTCCCTCCTCCTCTTCCTCCTCCTCTCCCTCCTCTTCTCCCGGCTCCGGTTGCTCCTCCTTCACTCTGGCCCGGCCGGTCTGAGCTGGGTCGTGTTTCGGGCAGCAGGGCCGGCTGTCCTGGGCTGAGAGCGTCAGCTGACCGGCCTCGTGCTCGCGGCAGAAAGAGGCGGGGCAAAACTGGCAGAAGGCTGAGGCGGGGCGCTGGCACATGCTGCACTGGTGCCACGGGCATTCCCAGCGGCCTAAATAAACACACACACACACACACACACACACACACACACACACAATTAAAATAGGTTTATTTAGCTGCTTCATTTATGATTTATTTTACATTACATTTATGAATAAATATTCAGACTGTAATACACTACAGGAAGCGTAGGGGGTGCTCTATAATGCTCTATAATGTTCATATGATCCACACGCTCATTCTGACAGACTGTAATACACTACAGGAAGCATAGGGGGCACTCTATAATGCTCTATAATGTTCATATGATCCACACGCTCATTCTGACAGACTGTAATACACTACAGGAAGCGTAGGGGGCGCTCTATAATACTCTATAATGTTCATATTATCCACACGCTCATTCTGACAGACTGTAATACGCTACAGGAAGAGTAGGGGGCGCTCTATAATGCTCTATAATGATCATATGATCCACACGCTCATTCTGACAGACTGTAATACACTACAGGAAGCATAGGGGGCGCTCTATAATACTCTATAATGTTCATATTATCCACACGCTCATTCTGACAGACTGTAATACACTACAGGAAGCGTAGGGGGCGCTCTATAATGCTCTATAATGTTCATATGATCCACACGCTCATTCTGACAGACTGTAATACACTACAGGAAGCGTAGGGGGCGCTCTATAATGCTCTATAATGTTCATATGATCCACACGCTCATTCTGACAGACTGTAATACACTACAGGAAGCGTAGGGGGCGCTCTATAATGCTCATATAATCCACACGCTCATTCTGACAGACTGTAATACACTACAGGAAGCGTAGGGGGCGCTCTATAATGCTCTATAATGCTTATATAATCCACACGCTCATTCTGACAGACTGTAATACACTACAAGAAGCGTAGGGGGCGCTCTATAATGCTCTATAATGCTCATATAATCCACACAGTCATTCTGACTGAACTCGTTTCTGGTGGTATGTTCACAGGGAATCTACTCCAGCTGACAGTGAGCAGCCGAACTAAAGATCATTGCTGAAATGAAAGTCGTGGCAGGACCAGCTTCCCTGGTCGTGGTGAGGTAGCGTACCGTACGGAGGCTTGGTGAGGTTGAGGCAGAGCAAGTGATAGGCTTTAGGGCAGTCCTTCCTGTCACACATGACCAGCTCTCCGCCCTCGCCGCAGCAGTAGCAGTAATACTCGTGGGTCTGTCTGCTCTCCAGCTTCAGCTTACGCTTCTTAGCCTTTAGCTTGGAATTCTTCACCTTCTCCTCCTTCTCCATCACCACTGCACTCTGCAGAACAGCCACAGCAGAACATCACCCACCCAGGACCAGGAACAAAGACAGCTTAATTATAAGACCCCAGAATATGAAATTGGATGTTTTCACTACACTGTTTAAGCAAGTGGAGAGTGAACAGGATCATCACCTGACAAAGACACATTTTAACTGACTGGCCAATACTATAGCTGAAGCTGTTCTGTAAATGGCTGTACTGTGACTCACTACATGGCCCAGACACCCATTACATCTTTGTTAAAAATAAACAAACAAGTAAATATATAATTAAATATATCAAATAAATACATACAATTAGACTGACTAAAACTGCTACAATTACATCTATAAATGTAGAAAACCTTAGTATTATGTATTAATGAATGTCTATTCGCATTTCTTAAGAATACTTCTGTGGTTTATAAGCTCGTTATAATTATGATTTCTCTAAAATAAACATGAAACAGGCTTATCAGAAATAAAAGTGGGCTTACACTGTACTTTTATACCCAGATTTTTAGATTTTGAAGTCAATTTAATTCGTTTTAATAAAATTCTTTGCTAAACTAATAAAAACAGATTATTTATTTATTGAAAATATATTTCTAAAAGCTGAAAAATCAGAAAATATCTACCACATAGATTTAGGTAGGTTTATTATCCACCCCTCATTTATTTATTTATGACATGCTCATCTTCTAGGAATTGTCCAGCCTTCCTGCAGTTGAACTGCTGCCTCCACTCGACCAGGTTTGCCAATCAGACTGGTTCTCACTGAAAGCCCTTCCTGATTAATTACCACTAAATACTCTAGGATGGGACTGTGATGATGTGATAATGCAAGCAGGCTTTGATGGCCACTATGATATCTGGGCCATTCTACCTTGGGCCGAACTCCCAGGAAGCCGCTGCAGTTCTCAGCCCCGCAGTGGCACGACGTCCTCCCATTCCCCAGACAGTCCAGGTTATAGTTAAACGTCAGCTCAGTGTCTGCAGAAACACACAAACCTGCAGCTGTAAAAGGCTGATATGCTCAGAGTCATATATCAATTATTATTATAATGTGTGTGTGTATATATATATATATATATATATATATATATATATACACACACACACACACACACACACACACATATATATATATATATATATATATAATGATCCTCTACTGGTTTTCAGATACATATACGTGACATTTGCACAATTTGGACATGATCCAGTGTGGTTAGGGGTCAGGAGGTGATATGGCAGGATTAGGTACTGACCAGCTGCAATGTCACACAGTGTGAAGAGGCCGATGCGAATGTCCCCGTTCACCGTCCACTTCTGCGTCTCGCAGTTTGGGCTGCAGCTGTGGTTCATGAAGCGAGAGAGATTTCCTTTTGGTCCAGCGTCAATCACACGATCCTGAACAAAAAAAAAACAACCAAACAAACAAACAGGTAAATGAATAGTTACAGCAGCACAGACCGATAACACAACTAATGTGGTTCAGTAAAATCTTAGTCTTGCTTTACTTCATATTTTAATACTAAAGTGACAACAGTGTCAAACTGCAGAATAACACACACCTGCCCACATCTGCCCAAACACACACTGTTTGTTTATTACATTTATTTTAAAGGAATGAATTAAAGTACCTTGGTTAGGGTCAGCATGTAGAAGTTGGTTATGTGGTTCTTGTTTGCGTGGCTTATTCGCTGACGACACTCCTCCAAGTCAATCAGCTCTCCGACGTACTCCATCACAAAATCTCCCTTTAAAATACAAACTCTAAAACTTCAGCCTAAATCCACATTCAGCTCTATAGTGCTCTATAATGATCATATGATCCACACGCTCATTCTGACAGACTGTAATACACTACAGGAAGCGTAGGGGGCGCTCTATAATGCTCTATAATGTTCATATGATCCACACGCTTATTCTGACAGACTGTAATACACTACAGGAAGCGTAGGGGGCGCTCTATAATGCTCTATAATGTTCATATGATCCACACGCTTATTCTGACAGACTGTAATACACTACAGGAAGCGTAGGGGGCGCTATGGCTTCTATTATTTTATTTAAAAGCAATTTGTTGGTTGTTGGCTGACCTTCTTCAGGTCCTGTTTGGTTTTGAGGCCCCATCCTCGGCCGCTGGTTTTGATGACCTCAGTGTCGGGGTACATGCGTTTGGAGAAGCTCTGGTTGAGGCAGCGGTCCCCGGCTGGACACACCTGCGGGTGGCACTCGTACTGCAGCATGCGGTTCAAACACTGAGAGTCCTGCCCACACGGCCGCTCGTCTGTCGGGCGGCAGGTACAGCGTGGAATCTCTGAGAGATCGGCCATATGCACCTGCACCTTCCCCACCGGCTTATTGGACTGTAGAGAGAGACCAAGCGCAGGCTGTAAGAGGAGAGACAGGAGGAGTGTGTGTGTGTCGTATGGGAGGAGAGTGTGTGTGTTGTATGGGAGGAGAGTGTGTGACATATAGGAGGAGTGTGTGTGTTGTATGGGAGGAGAGTGTGTGACATATAGGAGGAGTGTGTGTGTTGTATGGGAGGAGAGTGTGTGACATAGGAGGAGTGTGTGTGTTGTATGGGAGGAGAGTGTGTGACATAGGAGGAGTGTGTGTGTTGTATGGGAGGAGAGTGTGACACATATAGGAGGAGTGTGTGTGTTGTATGGGAGGAGAGTGTGTGTCGTATGGGATGAGAATGTGTGTCGTATGAGAGGAGTGTGTGTGTGGTATGGGAAGAGTGTGTGTGTGTGTGTGTGTGTCGTATGGGAGCAGAGTGTGTGACGTATAGGAGGAGTATGTGTGTTGTATGGGAGGAGAGTGTGTGACATATAGGAGGAGTGTGTGTGTTGTATGGGAGGAGAGTGTGTGTCGTATGGGAGCAGAGTGTGTGACGTATAGGAGGAGTGTGTGTGTCGTGTGGGAGGAGAGTGTGTGTTGTATAGGAGAAGAGTGTGTGGTATGGGAGGAGTGTGTGTGTGTGTGTGTGTGTGTTGTATGGGAGGAGTGTGTGTGTTGTATAGGAGAAGAGTGTGTGGTATGGGAGGAGTGTGTGTGTGTGTGTGTGTGTGTTGTATGGGAGGAGTGAGTGTGTTGTATAGGAGAAGAGTGTGTGGTATGGGAGGGAGGAGTGTGTGTGTGTGTGTTATATGGGAGGAGAGTGTGTGTTGTATAGGAGAAGAGTGTGTGGTATGGGAGGAGTGTGTGTGTGTGTGTATGTGTGTGTTGTATGGGAGGAGTGAGTGTGTTGTATAGGAGGAAAGTGTGTGTCGTATGAGAGGAGTGTGTGTGTGTGTCGTATAGGAGGAGTGTGTGTTGCATGGGAGGAGAGTGTGTGTTGTATGGGAGGAGTGTGTGAGTGTGTGTGTGTGTTGTACCTTGATGAGTTTGTATGGTGGGGGTCTGCGAGAGTTGCGCTCCTGTTCTAAAGCCTCTTTTGTCTCACGCTGAGCCTTCAGCTCCTGGAACCTCCTCGCTGCCTCCTCAAGAGCTACACACACACACACACACACACACACACACACACACACACACACACACACATGAGAAGTAATCTACAAAGCTGACGACATCTATTAGGAAACAATCCTAAGACTAGAGTCGCTGTTGATGCTTCGTACACTTCGCCCCCCCCCCCGTAACACTATGGTATTTCTGAAAGACCATCCGAAGCACATCGGCCGATTAAACAATCTACAATCAGATTAGATTAATAAATAATGAATATTTAATAAATATTGAATATATCATTTTTTTAAAGCAAATTTTTCACATTTTCTAACACCTTGGTCCTGCTGATTAACTCCCCCTAGAACTAGCAATGCGGGGAGAGAGCGCCATCTACCCACCCGGACAGAGCATGGCTAGTTGTGCTCTCCTGGACTCCAGCTGCTCCTATTAAAACAGTTCTAGATAAATGACTCTAGTCTTCTTTCTGCTCTGAACCGTACCCTTCTTAAACGTCTTGTTAATCCCGACTTGTCCCTCGGCAAAGTTCTTGTCGCTCTCCACGTAGGGGAACACCCTGCCCTGGTGGATCCAGTAGTAGTCGTGAGAACCGAAGAAGAAAACAGGGAAATCTCCGATGTCGTGTTTCAGACTCTGGATGTTGGACGGAACCAGACGAGGGTTACAGATTTCAGCGGGCCACCACCTACAACCAAGAGTAAACACACACACACACACACAAACACACAGTGTAAGTTGTGAAGAGCTGGTGGCCGTGCTGCGGTCAGTGCCCGTGTCTGAGCTGTGGGTGTACCTGTAGTTGCCCAGTTTGACCCAGACGATCTGTTTGTAGTGGGGCTTCTTTCCCGCTCTGCACTCGCTGCACAGCCACACCCCCTCCGGCATCTCAATGTTCAGGCACGAGGGGTGAAACGAGGCGGGGCACGCTTCACAGCACAGGAGTCTTCCTCCTACACACACACACACACACACACACACACACACACACATACACACACATACACACAGGAGACACACATACACAAAAGGGGCACACCTTGTTACTGCGTGCCAGTCAGCTAGCAAACACTAGAGGGCACTATTCTCCAAACCTCACCCAATAGCACACCTGTCCCGAATGCATGGTGGAATAAACGGGAGGTTGGAGGTGGGTTGCGAGCCCCTATTTTTTTTAAACCCACTATAGGAGATAAAGTCAGAGCTGTGGTTCTACAGTGGAGGTTCTAGATAAGCTCCCCCAGTCAGAGCTGTGGTTCTACAGTGGAGGTGAAGGGAAGCAGACGTCTGAAGCTCTAATAAAAGCTCCTCACAGAAAGTTCTTCACCTAATGGTGATGAAGACGCTGCCTGATGCCTGAGACACGGTTCTACCAGAGTTCTGAGAAGAGTTCGGCTCTAGAACCTGCTTTTAGAACCAGATCATTAAAATGGTGGAGGGATACATGCTGCAGGGTGTAGTGCGGCTACAGAAAGTAGTCCCTAAAGAGAACTGCATTAGTTCAGATTCTCTATTCACTATTTTACCTTCATCATCATCATCATCATCATCATCATTCCATATAAAACTCAGAAGACTCGTGTAGCTGCACTGGTGGGTTTAGATAGGAGATAAATTATGGGCTGTATCTGTGTTGTAGTCATGGCGACAGACGCCTGCTTCCATTCACCTCCACTGTACAGAGATCAGAGTGGGTCAGTTTCTCTACAGTGAAGCTCGGTTTCACACCGGACCCCCGACTCTGACTGAGCTCATCAGCTATTTTCTGGCTTTTGCTCCTTTTATAGTCAAGCTTTGTGAGTGAAAAACTTCACAAAAGTGCATTCTGTATGGTTCTAGATTAGGGATTTCCAAAATTGGCCTATAATAGCGTTTGATTAGGGCTTACTGAATGAGAATCCTATGCTGTTCATAAAAAAAATATATATATTTATCTAGCTAAATGTCATAAAATGCAGAAGGGTTCCTTAAAGAACCTTTTCTTTTTAGTTCTTTTAAGTTAAATAACCCCTTTTTCAGTGCTAGATAGAACCCTTTTAGACCTTGTGTACCTACCTCTGCATGTTTATATACTGTAGTTCTGTTTTTTGGGACCCCAACACTCTTTGTCCCTCCAAGACTAAAGTTTGGCCACTCTTATCTATGTTGCTCTCCAATAATATTAATTTAAATATTGGTGGGTGGAACCTGTTGAAAAATGCCTCCCGCCTATCTGTCCCCAACTGTCCCAGTATAACCAGCTCTCCAGTGAGGGCCTGAGTGAGTACTCCGATTGGTTCAGGCATGCATGCTGTAGGGTGAGGTTTGAGGAATAGAAGATCTGCTTGTAAAATCCTGTGAGCTTTAGTGCCGCCTGATTAGCGAAGCAGCTGCAGCGAATGGATCACACACAGGACGATGAGGCGCATGCCTGCATTTAGAACACCCAAACTAACAGCAGCAACACAAAGCCTTTATTTTGGATGGCAAAACTCAGCTGTGAGCAACAGCAGGTCAAAGAGGACATCACAGAAGAATCCAGGGTGGAAAGAAATGTAAATAACTTGCATGCTGCCATCCAAAATACGCTTGGATTCCGGATACAGAAGGATGTGCTCAAGCAAACACGGGGTGATTTGAAGCAAGCCTACAGCCGAGCAGCTCCAGGACTCAAAATAACCTGCCCTACACCCTCACCTGGGGCAGGTGAGAGAGGAATTCTGTGAAATCCAGGAAATTGAGCTGTTCACAGTACTGACTTGTGTGTAAATACGTTAAACAGTGTCCAGTTTATTTTGTCCACTAGCCTTGTAGCTCATTCACTGGCCATTTTATCAGAAACCCCTACGTCAGCTCCGCAATACAGGTGTACAGTTACAGACTGGAGCTCCACCTGTTGCTGCAGTTTGCCAGCCCCATAACTGTAGTTACAGTGTTTAGAGGCCACACATATGGTCCTAACCCCCACTTGTTTAGAGATTCCTCCCCCTAATTTGTCCACTTAGTTTGACTGGGACTCCGCCCCCTGATGGTAATTGGTCCTAATCCACACCTTTGTTTGAGATCCTTTGGTCCAAATTCTTGCTTGGTTTGTTTGGAGATTCCTTCCCCGTACTGTGACCAAGCCCAAGACCTCCCTCTGACTGTGATTAGTCCTGACCTCTTACTTGTTTGTTCTGAAACCCCTCCCCCTAACTGTGATTGGTCCTAATAAGTGCCTTGTTTGTTCTACGGCCTCCCCCTGACTGTGATTGGTCCTGATCGCATACTTGTTTGTTCTGAGACTCCTCCTCCTAAGTGTGATTGGTTTTAATCCCTACCTTGTTTGGTTTGAGACCCCTCCCCCTAACTGCGATTGGTCCTAATCAGTAAATTGATTCTCTCCTGACCGAGGTTGGTCCTAACCATTGCTCTGCTTGTTCCGGGACCTCGCCTTGATTGGGACTGGTCCAGCAGTCACATGGCTGACGCATGCTCACTGCACTTTGCAGGTGCAGAATTGAGCAAGACATACTGTATATGACAGGTGTTTCTAATAAAATGGCCAATAAATGTAGCTATGAAGCAGGTGGAGCTGACAGGAGTTATTTCAAGTCCAGCGATTGCATTAGTAACTGCAAAATTATGAAAAACTAAAATAAATAAATAAATAAAAATACAGACGGGAGCCAAAACGAAGAGTGTAAATAAAAGCACACAAACAATAAACACTAGATATACCAAGAAAACGTGATGTTACCTTTTCCGATATTCTTTTTGGTAGCTGACGAAGAAGAAGGAATCATAGGTAATTTCATCAACTCAGCACGATTTGACTCAGTCAGAAGGTAGTGAGACTTAAAGGTATAAGAACTTAAAACGGTGTCAGTGTGGTCGTGCACTAAGAGCCCTACACGAGACAAACAGGAAAATCCATGAGCAATCACACACTACCCATGATCCCGGAAAAACACACAGAGAACACACACCAAGGTAAATAACACACACACACACTTACACACACAGACTCACACTAAAGAGGAGGTAAGAGTCCTGGAAAGGAAAATATAAATGTGATGAGTGGAGGGGTGTTTCAGAGTTCATCTGGGAGTTTTAAAAATATTAGAGGCTGAAATGCAAATCATAGCTATACTATATGGACAAAAGTATTGGGACATCTGCTCATTCACTGCTTCTTCTGAAATCAATGGTATTAAAAGAGCTGATTCTACTTCTGTTGGAGTAACTGTCTCTACTGTCCAGAAAAGAAGACTTTCTACTAGATTTTGGAGGAGGAGCATTGCTGTGAGGATTTGACTGCATTCAGCCACAAGAGCTAGTGTTAGTGAGGTCATGGTGTTGAATGATGATGATCACCACCCCACCTCACTTTATCATCCCCAACTCCTCAACTCATCCCAAAAGTACTGGATGGAGCTCCTCCTCCATCATTCCAGAGAACACAGTTCCTCCACTGCTCCACAGCTCCTCAATGCTGGGGGGCTTTATACCCCTCTAGCCCACGCCTGGCATTATTAGGCAGCATGGAGCCAATAGGGTCATGATGTTGATCTGCTCCAGAGGGTCCTATTCTATTGGCAGTACTTCTTTACAGGGACTAGACAAGCTGTGTGTGCGCATTTGCACATCTGTGTCAGCAGTGGGTGCAAATTTAAATTGTGGGTGTCCACAAACTTTATTTGCACCAAATAATCCTCCAGATTAAGACGGTTCTTATTTTTTTCTACAAAACAACAGAAAGTGATAATCGGGTGCATCGGTTCCCATGCCGACACCCCCCACCATCAGGATTTCTACAGATAATACAGGAGAACTGGTAACATCCTCTACTCGTGATTAGTTCCTAACCTACTAATTAGAGGGAGAGAGTGTCTGTCTACTGGAGGCAGAGGAGGAGGAGCGGTGTATGAATACTAAAGGCTGAAGGTGCGATCAGTGATACTTCAGCATGTTCGTCCAACTTCAGCCTTCTTAAAGAGCCCATATCACATGTTCTACAGCTGAGGTTCGTGGATTATATTCTGAGTGGGGTTTAAAAAACAAACTTCATTTTAACACGACCATTTTCCGACAGGCTGTTTTTAGCACTGATACATCGTCAACGTCACACTAAAACCTTGTATCTCCATTTTTGTCGTTTTTATCTTTTCTCTATAGTGTGAATCTGCAAAGTGTTCTTTACATTATATCAGAATTTCATGATGAATGGACCAATAGAAATGCTCCAAAATAATAATGAGATTTCACGTGACAGCGATGATATTGTCTCTGTTCTGAAGCCTCTGGCTGAAGCCTCGTTTAAAAAGAAATCAGAGCTGAAATATTACTTCTTATTTTAGTTTTGGGATAAATAGGCTGCGCCTTCTAGCTGTAGGCTAATTAAATATGATATAATTATATATATAATTAGACAGTCTCTATGTAAATGTGCTGATATTTGTGACATCACAAAAACAAGCTGGGGATTGTGGGAGCGCTGACTGTGTTTACATATGACATCACTCAGGTTTTCTGTGATACTGGCCCTTTAATGCGACAAAAGCTGGGTTTATTGTCACTGCTGAGTGAGAGGATACTGTAGAGTAAGGGTGAGAGATATGTATAAAGCTATATACATGTAAAATACAGTTTCTGCAGTGACTGTATGCTGGATGTTGTTTTCAGGATCTCTTTAACACACTGAATCCTAGGTGTATTCATTCGGTTAGTAATCCTCATGCAGAAACCATTATGGATCATTTTATACCGCAGAAGAGCACCTTTAAGGAGTCCCACAGGGGTCTCTTTTAGGGTTGATGAAATTCCTGCTAACTGTGGCAGTAATGTATTTATGAGAGTGAAGAACTGAACCGTGCACACAGTACTTATGGGGTTTACATGTAATTTTAGGACCTATGCAGGTGTTCAGTGTACTAAACACACACATCACACGCTCTGAACGGCCCACTGTAACATCATTTATTATTATTAATATAAAACTACATGCAGTCATATCACCCACCCTTATTCTGAGTTTACATTCTGACTGTAGACCAGGGGAGGGTAATCCTGGGGTGCCGGATTTCTGCAGTTTTGTGCTTTTTCTGCTCAAGCACACCTGATTCAGCTCACCTGTTAACTGCCAGGTTTATCAGGCTGTTAGAGCAGGGAAATCAGCAGTCCCTGTCGACCCACCCCTGGTCTAGACGGACGACGGCACAGCAGATATTTTACTTTTTCACTGGTGTTAAAGCAGAAGTGTCTGAAAAAAGCCGGCAGTATGTAATGATGACAGTGAGAAACCTGAGAAACACTGATGGCACCTTTAAAGCCATGTAGTCAAACACACGAGAGGAAACGAACTGTCTGATTGGTAAGGGAACGTCTGATTAAGTCCACTTTAACCTCAGTCACACTTCTGAAGGATCACAGACAGAACGAATCGTTTACAGGTTAAGAAACAAACACGCTCCGATGGTTTACGAACACACAGTACATCTAAAAGGAAAAAAGATTAGACGGAAAAAGGGAAAGAAAGGTTAGAAACGGCATTCAAAAAGTGTCCCTGCAGTTAGAAAAAGGAACATTTACATCGACAAAGACAACACTGAACCAGAGGCAGTTCATACTGGTTACTGATACTGTATGAGAAGTATTAATAACAGTGGTAATCAGTAATCACTATGTTAATATTAAAAGGGAAAGACATGCATTCCACACGTTCTGCTGAGAAGAACCAGACGTATACATGTAAAAGTATATTTATATATGTATATGATAAAATGTCTGAGTACAGAGGCTCATATCCTAACCGGCTGCTCACTGTGGCGACTGACTGGCTGTATGAAAGGGTGACGGGACCAGGCTTACCTCGGGCACAAATGAAACACCAGCCTACGTTTACGGGCGAGCAGAGGTGGCCGTTCCTCCGGGCGCTGGAGTGGTTGCTGCAGATAATGATGTGCGGCGTGATGACCACGCTGCCGGCCGCTATGCAGCTGTCTCCGGTGTGATACGCCACGGGACAGCGGATACAGCGCATCATTCGGCCTGTGGGAGCATAATTCACACAAGAATTGATTTAAATAGGGGACAGATCATATATCATTATAATGCATCAGTCCGTGCGGCCTATATACCTGCAAAGAAAAACCCATTATGAAAATTTGCATATATCCATCGACTCAGCCTACAGCAGTTTAGCCCCATAGTGGTGGGCTGCGACTTTCCGAATGTTAACGTTCCCACTGGGCGATGTGATGACATTTGAAGCAGAGAAGCCCGTCCTTTCTACACTGTCTGCTCCTCGCTAAGGCCCGCCCCCCACACACTTGTTATCATCGTTAGTTCCAAACGTGCTGAAAGGCAGAAGATCCGCTGATACTGACGGTGGAGCTACTATTTAAGCGCTCGGTTTTTAGTGACGGACCTTTGTTGGCTTTGTGCAGGTCTCTCTCCAGACAGCAGGTGGCGCAGCTGTGTTGAGGGCAGCGTAGGCCTCTGGGCTCAGCTGCGCTGCCTGGGTATTTACGGGCACACGTCTCATGGTAGTAACGGCCACACCCAGTCACCGAACAGCGCTTCACATCTCCCTCAGCCACCTTACAGCAGAAACAGGGGTGGGAACCTGCAGAGAGTGACCGAGAGACAGAGAGAGAGAGACAGAAAGACAGAGAGAGAGACAGAAAGTTTCAAAACAAAAACATAGGGAAGACCTAATTAAGACCTAAAGACCTAATAATAATAATGATACTGTTTTATTACATTGTATCAATAACAATAACAACAATAATAATAATAATACTGTTTCATTATATTATGTTGATAATGATAATAACAACAACAATAATAATACTTTTTCATTACATTATATAGATGATAATAATAATAATACTGTTTTATTACATTTTATCAATAACGATAATAATAATAATAATAATAATGTTTTATTACATTATAACGATAATAATAATAATAATAATGGTTATTAATCTGACCTGTCCTGCACTCGGTGCAGATGGCCTCTCCCTCCGTCCCCCCGGCAGAGTTCAGACACTCAGGGTGAAACAGTCTGTTACAGTCACCCTCACAGCTCAGCAGGGAGTCCCCGAACGTCTCACACACCTGTGGGTCAGACACACACACACACACACAGGTCTGATCTCGGCTGCAGGTGGTTGCTGTCCCTCTGCACACTGACGCAGGAGCAAGGCTGAGCCTTGCGTGAGAGCCAGATCAGCCGTGCTCTTCTCGTGCTGAGCTCTGGAGCTGCTACTGTCACAGCTGATTAGGGGTTGGTAACATAGTAAAAAATATTATCTCAATATTTTTAAAGACATTTTCACACAATATTTATCATGATGCACGTGATCACAGATAACATGCATCAGTAGCAACATCATCTTAAAAACTGCTGTTCAGATACTCTCCAATACTGAGTACAGCGATTTATGTTCAAAATCTGCTGCTCTTCATCCAGTTACCCAGGTCTGATTACACTGTTGGTATCGGACAGTGCACTGGTGATATCCTCCTTATACTCAGAAAGGTATACCGTGTATCACAATAACAAGATTTATCACAATACTATAAAATACAGTCATATTGCCCACCCCTACTGTCCATTCAAACTATGCCTCAATCTGCCCTGTTCTGATCCACTGGATCGGGTCGGGACAGCCCTAGTTATTATTGCCAGTTTGAGTCAGTTTGAGTGTGTGTGTGTCAGCGGACACTGACTCACCTGGCACACCAAGTCCTTCTTGGAGGAGCTGCCGCCCTGGCGGGAGACGTTGGAGTCGACTGATTGAGCGTCTGAGCCGTCAGGGTCAAGTGTAGCGGGACTGTCCGAGCGCTTCCCAAACCCACTCTGCACAACACACACACACACGCGCACACACACACACACACACACACAATATATAATACTAACTTACAATTTGTGGTTATTTACCTCTACATGTCAACTTATAGATAAAGTGTCAGGGAACAACCCAACACATGGGGCTGGGTGACCTGGCCAACAAGAACACAGTGTCATTAATGCAGAGTACCACAAGCTGCTGCTGGATTATTAACAGCGCCCCCTTGAAAGGCAGAACAGAAAACTGTAGGATGTGGGCTCTTGAAACTGTCAGCTCCTCAGTGTGGTTGAGAATCCCCACCCAGGAGCCAAAGGGCAGTGAAATGAGGGTCACCAGGTGAGTCCAGGTGAGTGCGGTTTTACCTGAGGGTCATTGAGTCCTCTGGAGTCGGAGTCAGACGTGTCTCTGTACAGAGAGCTGGCCATCTCCACATCCGTTGAGGCCCGGCTGCGTTTTTTTAGCGGCTTACACGAGTCGGAAATCTCACTCGCCCCTGCAGGAGCACAGCGCTGTTAGCAGGCTGAAGACACACTCCACACATCAGTGTAAGATGAATACGGTGCTGTTCTGTACACTGGGCAAACATCTCCCAGTATTTACACTCAGGAACATCAACAGCATGCAAAATAAACATGTGTACTGATCAGCCGTAACATTAGCACCAATGCCAGCTGAAGTGAATAGCGTGGCTCCTGTCTGTCTAGGGGTGGATCTACATATTAGGCACCGAGTGAACAGTCAGTTCTTGAAGGTCTTGAAGGTGTTGAAGCAGGAAAAATGGACAAGCGTAAGAATCTGAGACATTTTGACAAGAACCAGACTGTGATGTTCTAGACAATGACTGGGTCAGAACATCTCCAGAACATCAGGCATCAGGTCTTGTGGGGTGTTCCCAGTGTGCAGTGGTCACTGACAGGGTCATGGGCACCCAAGGCTTAGTGATGCCTCAATTAAGGATCTGCTGCCAGCTTCAGTCTTGGTGCCAGATACCACAGGACACCTTCCGAGGTCTTGTGGAGTCCATGCCTCGACGTCAGCGCTGTTATGGTGGCACTAGGGGGACCTACTCAACAATAGGCAGGTGGTGTTAATGTTATGGCTGATTGGTGTATACAGTATATTTTCAGGTTAGGTAAAACTGGTTTTCACCTTTCTGAGAACCCGTCTTAAAGTCCATCTGAGGTGCCGTTTCCGCCTGAAAGACAACGAGGATAATGATTTATGATAAACGATATTATACAAAACCTCCGGCGCACTCATGAGTCCGCTCCGTCTGCTCTGAGTCTACTAGGAAACAGGCAACAGGTGAGTATTACAGGTAGGTGTCCAGGTACGTATTACAAACACACACACATACATAGTCCTCCGGTGATGGGAAACACGTCAGCCTCATCACAAAGTGAAAATCAGCAAACATGGAGATACAAGGCTTTTAAGGGACAGCGACGATATGCTGTATTTAAAGAGCAGGTGATTGGTGTGTGTGTGTGTGTGTGAGTGTGTGTGTGTTGAAGTGTGTACAACAGGTGCGACTTTGCTCTACCTGTTCCTTCTTCACCTTCTTCTTTGGAATGGGTTCGACGTTCTTCTCCGACTCCGAGCGACTCCGCACACACCGACGTTGCTGCTTCCTCTCCATGGCTTCTGGATGTAAGACACACACACATACACACACACACACACACACACACACACACACACACACACACACACACACACAAAAAGACACACACACTCACATTAGCCCATACAAGTAACACACACACAAACAGATATATTCAGACTAAGGTTAGGTTGGATTTCATCGCCAATGTGTTTTTTTTGCAAAATAGAGGAAATAACAATACAGTCCGTTTAGTGTGTGTGTTTGTGTGTGTGTGTGTGTGTGTGTGTGTACCTGTCGATGTGTGTTCTCCACTCTCAGGGTCGCTCCAGGCTGTAGGTGAAGCTGCTCGCTCCTCCTCACTGGAGCACGTCTCTGCCTCCGCTTTATCGCTCGAGCCCTGCGTGGTAAATTCAGTGTGCCGAGGGATTAGACTCTGTACACATGTAATAAACATGTAATAACAGTAGTAAGAACATAAACAAGTCTGACCTCAGGAGACTGGGCCCCGGTTCTCTCCTCTCTCTCCACCTGCTTGGGCGGCGACTCCACCTTCACTTTGGGCAGCTGCCAGTCACACTTAATGATCTCCACATTGAGCTTCTTCATGGTGATGGAGAGAGGCAGCAGCTTCCGAGCAGCTGCGGTCCTCCAGGGCGTCCGGACAGGTGGAGGTGAGGGCTTCCTGGGGCTTGGCGGAGTTTCTTCAGGACTTGGAGGCTGACCTGAGGGTCAGGGCGGCGGGGAATATGAAACCAATGTTATATTTAATTTTAATATACAAACAAAATATTAAGCCTGTAAACATAAAGTAACTGCCTTTCGAAAATGTGAACATACCTATATTCTATATGGTTGTACAATGAGATAATATAATACATTTATTTTAAATGAATATATATTAATTCTGAACATTAATTCATTTAGGCTTGTAAAGCACAGTGACAGGAAAAGGGTTTTTATTTGTTTTTTAAATGATAAAATTATTTGTTACAGATATTCTTAATTCGGAGAACTAATAATTAAGTTAAGTAATTATGATTGTCATTTTAGCCAATAGGGTGTCTCCCCACTTCAGACACAGTTGTCGCAGTTACCTTCAGGGCTGCGATCGGTGTCCTCCAGATCTGCCTGGTTGGGTGAGCTTTGCTCCTCAGCGCTGGTGATGCTGCACTGGCGGCGTGGCTGCTGTCGCCGTGGCAACACTTCCTCTCTCACACTCCTGGAGCGTCTGGCCCGGCGCTCGGGACGGGCAGTCTTTCTGATCCTGCTGGTGGGGGATGCGACAGGCTGCGGTTCGTCACCGGGCTGCTTGTCGATGTAGATGAAGGTGTAATTCTCGTTGCGCTCCTCACGGGTCATCAGCAGGGCTGCTTCTGCGTGGCCGACGCCCACCTCCCACTGACCGCGCTCACGCTGAGACTGGGGCTTCAGCAGCTGGAGGGAAACCATGAGAAACACCCTTATTACAAACCTCTTAACCTACTATTCAATTATTAATCCTGAAGCTATTGTTATATTAATTATTCAGTATCCACTACAAATTATTCAGTACCCAGTATTAATTTGTCAGTACCCACTATGAATTATTCAGTATATACTATGAGTTATTAAGTACCCACTATGATTTATTTATTATATATTATTTATTTATTTATTGAGTATCTACTATGAATTATTCTGTATCCACTATACATGTCAGTACCCACTATAAATTATTCAGTATCCACTATGAATTATTCAGTATCCACTATGAATTATTCAGTATCTGCTATGAGTATTTAGTATCCACTATAAATGTCAGTACCCACTATAAATTATTCAGTATCTACTATGAATTAATCAGTACCCAGTATGAATTATTCAGTATCCACTATGAATTAATCAGTACCCAGTATGAATTATTCAGTATATACTATGAGTTATTAAGTACCCACTATGATTTATTTATAATATATTATTTATTTATTTATTGAGTATCTACTATGAATTATTCTGTATCCACTATACTTGTCAGTACCCACTATGAATTATTCAGTATCTACTATGAATTAATCAGTATCCACTATGAATTAATCAGTATCCACTATGAATTATTCAGTATCCACTATGATTTATTCAGTACCCACTAGGAGTTCAGTTTAGTATCCACTATAAATTATTTGGCATCTATGAATCACTCAGTAACTATCTTTAATGATATTGTGAGACGATCAATCAGAATAATGATAAAACAGTCATACTGTCCACCCTTACTTATTGTCCACCAATCGCATCGTCTGCATGCCTAAATAGTGTCATTTTTCAAATAACACAAGAGGTGAATAAGATTTTTCACCAAAATAAAATGTTTAACGAAAATGAAACAATGTGTTAAACTACTGACACATACATGAGTGTCAGAACTGGTGTGTTATTAAACTGAATTTCAGCATGGTTTTATTACTGTAATACTGATGATAAATGCCGTCTGTGGGTTGGTGTGGGTAAACAGAGCGTATAGTGGAGCGAACCTTCTGCCTCTCGGTCGGGTTCGTTGTTTTCCGTAATGTTTCTGCTTGAAGTTCCTCAAACTGGCTCTCTCCCTTATACACCACTATTCTCTTCTCATGGATCCACGCTCGCTCTGCCACGCTGCCGAAAAACTGAACGTGGTATTCCCTGTGACCTGTCGCCCACACACACACACACAGACACACACACACACAGACACAAATCAATACTTTTATGATGAGCCTCTTTAAATACAGCTTGTTTTCATTTCACAGATTTTGTGATGTCATAAAAACTAGCATACAGTCTTATGCAAAGGTTGGGCATCCCTGGTGAAATGACACATACTGCTGTTTGAAGTTAAACTTAGCCCCAACCCTTAGCCCAAGCCCTAACCCTTAGCCCTAACCCCTAACCCCTAGCTCTAACCCCTAACCCTTAGCCCTAACCCCAACCCTTAGCGCTAACCCTTAGCTCTAACCCTTAGCCCTAACCCCAACCCTAAGCCCCAAACCTTAGCCCTAACCTTTAGTTCTAACCCTAAGCCCTAACTTTCAGTTCTAACCTTCAGTTCTAACCCTAAGCCCTAACCCTTAGCCCTAACCTTTAGTTCTAACCCTTAGCCCTAACCTTCAGTTCTAACCCTAAGCCCTAACGCTTATCCCTAACCTTTAGTTCTAACCCTAAGCCCTAACTTTCAGTTCTAACCTTCAGTTCTAACCTTCAGTTCTAACCCTAAGCCCTAACCTTTAGTTCTAACCCTAAGCCCTAACTTTCAGTTCTAACCTTCAGTTCTAACCCTAAGCCCTAACCTTTAGTTCTAACCCTAAGCCCTAACTTTCAGTTCTAACCTTCAGTTCTAACCCTAAGCCCTAACCTTTAGTTCTAATCTTCAGTTCTAACCTTCAGTTCTAACCCTAAGCCCTAACCTTTAGTTCTAATCTTCAGTTCTAACCTTCAGTTCTAACCCTAAGCCCTAACCTTTAGTTCTAATCCTAAGCCCTAACCTTTAGTTCTAACCCTAAGCCCTAACCTTTAGTTCTAACCCTAAGCCCTAACGCTTATCCCTAACCTTTAGTTCTAACCCTAAGCCCTAACTTTCAGTTCTAACCTTCAGTTCTAACCTTCAGTTCTAACCTTCAGTTCTAACCTTCAGTTCTAACCCTAAGTCCTAACGCTTATCCCTAACCTTTAGTTCTAACCCTAAGCCCTAACTTTCAGTTCTAACCTTCAGTTCTAACCTTCAGTTCTAACCCTAAGCCCTAACCCTTAGCCCTAACCTTTAGTTCTAACCCTTAGCCCTAACTTTCAGTTCTAACCTTCAGTTCTAACCCTAAGCCCTAACGCTTATCCCTAACCTTTAGTTCTAACCCTAAGCCCTAACTTTCAGTTCTAACCTTCAGTTCTAACCCTAAGCCCTAACGCTTATCCCTAACCTTTAGTTCTAACCCTAAGCCCTAACTTTCAGTTCTAACCTTCAGTTCTAACCTTCAGTTCTAACCCTAAGCCCTAATCTTTAGTTCTAACCCTAAGCCCTAATCTTTAGTTCTAACCCTAAGCCCTAATCTTTAGTTCTAACCCTAAGCCCTAACTTTCAGTTCTAACCTTTAGTTCTAACCCTTAGCCCTAACGCTTAGCCCTAACCCTTAGCCCTAACGCTTACCCCTAACCTTTTGTTCTAACCCTAAGCCCTAACTTTCAGTTCTAACCTTCAGTTCTAACCCTAAGCCCTAAGCCGTAGCTCTACCCCTCAGCCAATTTACACTAGAATGAACTGTACAGACACTTTGGCAGAGTGTGTAGCTGTAAGGGATGACGAGAGGTTGGTGTAGAAAGGAATTCTGGGCAATGAAACTATTATTTATTCAAAGGTAAAAAGGTAACGGTGCAGGTGTCTGTCACTGCCCTCTGTACAGCCAAATGTGTTCTCTGCATTTGACCCCTCTGTGGTAGTGAACACACACACACACACACAAACTAGTGAACTAGGGGTAGTGAGCACACACAGAGGGTGATGGGCCTTGCTCAAGGGCCTGCGTCAGACCAGCTGCCAGCCACCAGTACAACCAGCAGGCTCCCTGCCTGCTGCTACCTGCCTAATGACCATGTTAAACCTAAATGGACTCTTAACTACCTGTCTCTATTAATATCACCACTATTACCCATCATTCCTCTCATTACTCTGACCATCACAGCCATGACTATATTAAGTTATTCTACACCATGATTATTATATTATGATTATGATTATATTATTATATGATGATCAGAGCAGTTCAACAGTTTCGATGGTTTGGTAACTTTTATCAATAATTTATAAATAGTTCTGATCAGAGGAGGACGGGTCGGGTCCCCCTTGTGAGTCTTGGTTCTTCACGAGGTTTCTTCCGCCAGCTCTGAGGGACTTTTTCCTGCACGGTGGTCTTTGGCTGCTCACTGGGGGTCTTATGTTTTCATGTCTTCTTATATTGTTGATTTCTCGCTTTTATTTAACTAATTACTGATTGCGTAAAGCTGCTTTGTGACAACAACAGCTGTAAAAAGCTGTGCAAATAAATTTGATTTAAATTATTTAGCATCTATGAATCACTCAGTAACGATCATTAATGATCTGGTGAGACGATCAATCAGAACAATGATAAACAGTCATTACACTAACATCAGCTGTACACAGAGTCAGAGCAGACACGTCTGCAGTGTGTGCAGCTGAAATGAATTCTGGGTCAAAAACTCACACAGACGCAGTAAGAGGAGCTCAGCGAGTGAGGGAGTGAGTGAGGGAGTGAGTGAGGGAGTGAGTGAGGGAGTGAGTGAGGGATGGAAGGAATGAGTGTACCTCTGGTGTTGATGCGCGTGTGGACCTTCAGCTGAGGGTCTGAGGACACCATGCAGGGCCACCACGGAAAGGTCCCCACTTTAGCCCACACCAGGTCGCCGATCTCGTACTCCACACACACTCCTGTGCTCGTGATGACCGAGGGGAAGTGCTTCTCCACCTGCAAACATACAAAACGTACAGCTCGCATGAGCAGGAAGCAGCAGGAAGAGCCTTCCATCTAAACCTTCATCAGAAACGAAGCGCAGCCACCACCTCCACTACAGAGCAGACGGGCCGGGCCAGGTTTAGAGTAATTACAGATAAAGGCTGGCATTTGCTGCCCCTGCTGCTGCTCAGCTCATCAATCTGAAGACGTGGGAGAAACAAATCTCAAACAGCAGCTAACGGCACTCTTTTAAAGACAGCCATCTGGCTTCTGATCACATGGTTCCTAATGAGCACAAATAAAGACGTTAGAAACGCCTTCAAGAAAAAATATTAGTGCCCATTCGTGCAGTGAACACACACACACACACTAGTGATCAAACACACACAGTGGGCAGTGACCACACATGCCCTGAGCAATGGGCAGCCTCCGCTGCAGCGTCCAGGGAGCAGAGAGAGGGTTAAGGGCCTTGCTAAGGGGCCCAGCAGTGGCAACATGGTGGGTATCGAACCCACAACCCTGTTATCAATAACCCAGGGCTCTGACCACTAAGCCACCACTGCCCAATACACTGAATCTCAACCTCTTGTCTATCTATCATGATACATACTGCATCACCAGGTTCCTGCAAAATGCACAACGTAACTTCAATGAGCCAAAACATTATGACCACTCATACAGTGAGGTCATTATGACAGACAGGCCATGAAAACCTTTGCCTTTTTCAATCAGCACGGAGAGATGGAGGTGATCTAACTTAACTCACACCATTTTTAATCATCATTTATAAAATGGAATTAATAGAACCCCCCCCCCCCCCCCCACACACACACACACACACACACACACACACACAAACACATTTATTACCACCTTCTCCTCTGTGCACCTCTCATTAAAACCAACAAACATGTGTGGTCTCTTCCTGGTGGTAAATGCTGTACTTGGACTTCCACTGTGGTGGGAGCTTTTTTTTAACTTGTGGTTCTGCTCTTGGGCTGAACTCGCTAGGACGACCAGGCTTGGCCATGGTGGTCAGTTGTTCCACTTGTAAACCCCTTCTCAGACTTGTCTGATTCTACAACCTTCTTTATGAAGGTCTCAGAGAGCTCTTTTGATCTGGCCATGGTGACGGTGCACATTCTGAGACTCCTCCTCTTATCTCAAGTCTTGCTCCTGAGACTGATCATGTCAGGTTGAGTCTGGTGCCTGCAGGTCACGCTCAGGCTGCAGTGCATGAACCCTAACCCTAACACTCACCTTGTGTTCCTTGGGTTCTGCTTTGGGGCTCCTGAGGGTCGCCACAGGCTGCTGCTCCTCGGTGGGCTCGCTGGGCTGCGCCGGGCCGGGGATTTGGTCCGTTTTTTCCTGCCCGGTGTGCTCGGGGAAGGTGGCGACGGCGACAGCGGCGGCGTGACGACCACTTCGTTTTTTTCTCTTCTCCTTCTTCTGCTCGTGCCTCCTGTGGGACGCCTGGTTGGCCTGGAACTCCTGCAGCAGGTCTCCGCAGAGTGACGACTCGAAGAGCTCCCGGCCGTTCTGGTACGTCTTTATGATCTTGATCTTGATTTCCGGCGAGCTCTTCTCGGATTTCCGCGGTGCGGGGACCGCGGCGTGGGGCGCGAGGGGGTTCGAGGCAGTGGCGAGGGTCTCCTGGATGGGCTGAGGAGGCGGAGGAGAGGTGGGGAGGAGGAGAGGAGGAGGAGGAGGGAAAACGGGAGGAAGGAGGTGAGAAGATGGAGCGGGAGGGTGAGGAGGAGGAGGATGATGATGATGATGATGGTGGTGGTGCTGAGGTATGAGCTGTGGGTTGGTAGGGTGGTGATGCTGATGCTGCTGTTGGTGCTGATGAAGGGGGTGAGGATGATGAGGCTGGTGGTGAAGATGGGAGTGGGCTGGAGCAGGAGGAGGAGAAGAAACGTGAGACGACGGCTTTTCCTGGACCACCGGCGTCCTCAGCACGGTTCCCTCGCTGAGCAGCAGGCCGTGGTCGCCATAATTCCGAATGGCGCCGTAGCCGTTGGCAGAGCCGTTGGGGTACTGCGAGTACAAGGCGAACTTGGCCTGGTGCTCATACGTGCCGATCCCTGTCGGGTAACCATTGGCAGCCACAGGCAGGTCTTCAGTGGGGTAGGAGAAACCAGACTCCAGCGGAGATTCGTACGTCGGGGGTCCACCCTCGTCCCCTGGGTCACTGATGGCATCGTAGACGTCCTCCTGTCTGATGTTGGCCGAGTCAATGAGCTGAGGGGGTTGCTGAATTGTGTTTCCCATGATCCCTGGCATGAAAGAGAAGGAGAAATCCATTGTTCTGCTCCAGCATCCTTTAAGTTTCCCTTTTTCTTACAGGGCCTGAGGAGAGACAGACAGAAACCAGCCGGGTCAGGAAGAGCAGAACACGACACGACAGTGCTTTAAAGGAACCATCCCACACAACCCTGAACATCCCTCCCTGCTGTGAGCGCAACACGATACAGGGCAACCAATTAAAACAAAGCTCATTTACATATATTAGTCTTAAAGGCTTCAGTCATAATTGATTTTTATCAATTTAATTTATTTAAATATTATATATATAGCATTTTAAACCTCTCTTAGAATTAAACAGGCAGATTCTGTTACTGCACCTATAATACCGATAAATGTAAACCGGCCCAATATATAGATCTGTTCTGATTGGCTGCTCATTCAGAAAGCAATCCAGGCTGAAACACTCTGTATAGCTTCATGGTGAGTGGGCGTGGCTAACGTGCTATAGTTTTGAATATGCGGATGTTGGTGTGGCGCAACAGATAACACCACTACCTGCCACTGAGCTACCACACCATGTGGGAGACTGGGGTTCGATTCCCGGTCTGGGTGACTAAGCTGCACTACACCAATAAGAGCCCTTGTGCAAGACTCCTAACACTGCACTGACCCACCTCTGTAATACCAGTAACCGTGTAAGTCGCTCTGGATAAGAGCGTCAGCTAAATGCTGTAAATGTAAATGTGCTGCAGAGTTTCCATTTATGGACATAGCACACTTTAAGACTCTGTAACACGGTTACTAATTATTTACTGAATTTAACAGAGAGAAAATTACAAAACTCTAAATTATGTAATTTACAAAAGATTAGAGCTCATTTTTATATTTAATTTATTTCTAATCTTTTAAATTCAGTAAATAAATAGATATTATACAATACTTTTGTCTAATATGTGCAGATAAGTGTCATATTTAGGTTTCCTGAAGATGGTGTGTTGCCTTATTTACACTCAGAACATCAACAACATACACATGCAGGGGTGCACAAACTTCTGCACTCAACTGTACACTGTCCAATGTTTACACATTCATTTCTTCAATTTATTCAAATCGTTACACCTGTATTATAATAATAAAAATAAACAACTTTTATGACCAAATCATCACTGGTCTAGAACAGAAGCTACAGATAGAACTGAGCTCCACATAGAGCTGAGCGATATGATGATATTTTATCGTATTGTGATAAATTTTATTATGGTGACAATAATAAGCTTCTCTAATCATATGGAGGAGACTGTTGGTGTTAATAAACTCTGATCAGCTGCAGGGTTCATTACTAACAGTGTAATTAGACTGGGTTCATTAGATGAAGAGCAGCAGATGTTGAGTATAAATCACTGTATTCAGTACAGAGAGGATCTGAATAGTAGTTATAGTAATAGTAAGAATCTGTAGCTACTGATGTAATTAGTCTGTGATTACATGTGTCATGATAAACATCGTGTATCGCAGAAAAAGTCTTTAAATATCATGATATAGTATTTTTACCATATCGCCCAGCCCTACTTCCACAGATAACACAGACGCTCAGTCTAATTCCTACAGCAGTGTGTAGGACTGAGTGCAGCTGTTTGGGACGCTGAAGTGCTCGGGTTCTGCCC
>NC_132893.1:36098336-36160836 GCF_030463535.1 Salminus brasiliensis
TTACTGCAATACCACAGTTTTAAAATAAGTAATATATGTAAGACAATTAAAGCCTATAATATATTTAAAGATCTTCAGTGTATCTTTAGTGTTATATGTTATTACATTATATCAGCTAGCTAACATAACTACATGTAATACATGTAGTCCAGGTATGTATATATGTGGTCAGATTTAAAGAGTAAACATTTGTAAAACTATTAGTTACATTCACGTTCTAGTGTAATATATGAGAAGATTTATTTGCAGGGGTTTTAAAATATTTTGCAGTAATATATTTTATATGTTTTGTTATATTGTATTGCAGAAAGCTATGTAGCTCATATGCATGATGGAAGAAAAATATGATTACATATGAGATTATGTGTTATAATATGTATATTTGTACTGTTATGTGTTGTTACATTATGTTATTATGATATGTATTATATAAATAGTACCAACTGGTTAAGATATTGTAAATAGGATAATTCTGAGTGGTTTGGTGTAAAGTCAGAATTAAAATGGTGGAGGGATACATGCTGCAGGGTGTAGTGCGGCTACAGAAAGTAGTCCCTAAAGAGAACTGCATTAGTTCAAATTCTCCACTATTTTACCCTCATCATCATCATCCTCTTCATCATCATCATCATTATTCCATATAAAACTCAGAAGACTCGTGTAGCTGCACTGGTGGGTTTGGATAGGAGATAAATTATGGGCTGTATCTGTGTTGTAGTCATGGCGACTGTGTTGTAGTCTGGCTCCATTTATTTACTGATCTGACATAACTTTATATTTTATATATAAATATATATTATATATATATTATTATATAAAAATTTAGATGTTTAGACGATTTTGCCGAAATGTGAATTTACAGATTTTACAGAATATGTCGTATACCGCTCACACATCCAGTATTCATGTATTCATCAGTAATGAAAATAATACAGGCTGCTTTTAGCTCTCAGCTTAAAATAGAAAAGCATGGCATGTGGACTGACGCGAACGCTGCGTGTGTTACAGTACAGTCATTAATATCTATCAGGCTTAACCGGGTCTCTGCTGCTGGCCTAATGACCTTCCCCTGGGCCGTCACTCTGGCTGCCAGTTTTCCCAACCACCTAAAATCATCCAATTCTGGACAGTCCTGCATTTTCACTTATTTAAATTTTTTGTTAAAAACATACAGTTCAAAACTCATGAATTCCTTCCTAAAGTTATTTTAACATCTTTCAACATTTATTTTGTCGTTCATTCTTGTTTTTGCATATTTTAGCACATTTATTATAGCACATTTAGTAAAATAAGTTACATTAATGATCCCCTATCTTATCACTTGCATATGGAAATCACCTCTGTTCTGATTGGCTGCCCTGGGATGCACTTTATTCAAACATATAATACTGTATAAATGTAATAAAACACTCCTTTAGTGTGAGTGGGCCAGGCTATGGTTTATGACATTTAAAATGGGCTGATGAGTTCTCATTAGGACCTTAAATAATATCACAGGTCTCCTTTAAAGCGTGGCCTGCATTTCTATGTGTACTGTACATAAAAGCACATGTGATGATCATGATGATGATTCTCCTTCTTCCAAATATTATTAGAACTGATTTTTGATGTACTATAAGGTGCACATGGCACAGAATCGTATGCACAAATGCACTAAACAGGAACATTGGTTATAATGAGCTCTTATGAGCTGGGACTAAGTCTCAGCATGCCTGTTTCCTTACATGTGACCTGCATGTGCTCGCCTGGTTTATGGCCTATCAGGACCTGCACAGTAGCAGTTTTGCATAGTGAGCAGTGTCACTGTACTGCTTACTACCATACACATGGTGCTATACTCAGCAGCTTAACAACAGTCTTTTTCTGTTATTATTATTATCCTATTTATATGGTGTGCTATATTTAAAACCCAGTAATAAGCTATACTTTACACAGCCATATATATGGATCAATGCTTCTGTTATTAGGTTTGTGAACCTCTGTTCAAACTCAGAATCGAAATGAATTAAAATTGCGTTTAAAATGCGCAGGAAACAGTACAGCACATTTAGGTTTGTTTAATGCAGAGGATTTATTTATGTTTTTACACTCAGAAGATTAAAAAAGAGGTTGCCCAAACTTTTGCACACTGCATGTGTGGTCATAGTATTGTCTATAAAATAATAATTGTTCAGGTTCTAACAGTAAAACTGCACATTTGTGGTGCACCCATCTTTAATGACGAGGTAAACATGCATGCTGTTGCCATGGGCAACTAAACACCACAGTCTGCGTGAACCCCGGCCATTTCAGGCAGAAATCTGACACTTCAGTTAACAGCAGGTCTGAGATCGGCTCTTAAACCGAGCTCAACCGCGATTCTACTGAGATCATTGCGTAAAAACTGATCACAGATCAGAGCTGAAAATGCTCTCTACGTCACCGGGGCGGTCCAACTGGCATCGCCTGTCCGCGTTCCACAGCGCTGATTGGTCCGAACACGCCTATGCGTGACCTGAATTCATGCCGCGGATTGGCCACCGTCACTCCTGTAAAACCCGCCTCTAGGTATCGAATTTCAGAAAGCTCATTGGTCCGCGTCACCGTCACTCACGCGAAACACCGTATTCATTGCTTGGCGCGGCATGTCAACAACATCGCGTCCACCTATGGCAGCGGCGGAGAGCTGCTCCGGATCACCGCACTGAGCGCTTACCGGAGAAAAGGCAGCGGCTGCATTATCTACATCCATATAACCGCTTTTCACGGCAGCGGGGTGTGTGTGCTAAAGACTGGAGTATGTATTAAGGAGTTCCTGGATGTTGTGAATGGCTCAGTTCGTCTCTAAAAACACCGGTTTTGCTCCCCCGTCGTCGACAACGAGGAAATTTGACCCCCCGGTCCGGGAGGAGAAGAGCACCGCCGAGTCAGACTCGCCTGATCGGTTCACGAATCAAATGGTTAACGTCTAACGAAGAGCTCTAAAGACACACATTTTTCACAGGTATTTTATTTAAACTATTTAAACTGTTTTACACCTGCCAGCCAGTGTGTGGTGTGATATTAGGGCAGTTGTTGTGACTGTTGTTTTGGATATTTGGGTAGGGTTTGGTCATGTCGGACCCTGGAATTGCTAGTTTTCGTTTTAAGATTTGTTTTTAATAAAATATATTAGCTATGTCAGTAAATTTTATTCTTTTAATTCACTCCAATGCTGTGCTGTTTTAAGCTTACATCGCCGCTTTCTGCCACTGCGCTGACTCTTTAGCTGGCTGAGGTAGCCTAGCACGGCCTGCTCGTTTGAGTTGTCCAAAACGATTCAATTTTAGTGAATCGACTCGTGCTTGATTTTGTTATTTACTGTGAAATGATTCGAATCTTCGACTCGCGGAATCGCCCAGTTCCGTATATGATTCTGTGAACAGTTCTGTTGTATTTCTGTCGTTATAGCGCTTTACTTGACTTTCAAGGGTTTTAATCGTTTACATGGTAAAAAGGAAACCTGAATAATAGTGAGGGGATTGTAATAAAGCTTTAGTGTAATTGTGAATAAGCTGAAGTGCATCAAGATTCATTCGAAATGATTCTTTGTTAGCTACAACAGTTTTATTTTTCTGCCACTCAGCAAACAAAGAGAACCTGTGTGTGTGTGTGTGTGTGTGTGTGTGTGTGTGTGTGTTTTATATATAATAATCTATAATCACTTAAAACTGAACATTTCAATGGGCTGTGTTGGTTTGGTATAATATTATAAGGATTTTCGTGAGACTCGCAGATGATGGTGGCAGCTATTATGCAACAAGTTGGGATGGTTATAGAAGGGCTCGGGTGCGAACAGCCGTGCTTTTTACTGTACAGTGAAGCTGCAGGTTGACGGTAGCTGGTGCTAAAGGCTGGGAGTGTGTTCACTCTTCTGCTGCGTGTGTGTTTCTGCTCCGGCAGCTACACTTTCAGTCAGGCACGTGTTTGTGTGTGGGCGCAGTGCTCCTGTGTGACCGCAGGGTGGCGCTGTTTCCCCGGTCTTCTGAATGGCCGAGTCATAGTAAACAACAAAGTGAAAGCAATGAGGGAGGGGGAGGGGGAGGGGTACAGATCTGTCCCTGCTTCTGTTTAAAGGAATTCCCAGACAAAATTAGACCATAACATTAAAGCTGTGCCTGAGATGATTTCAGTTAGAGGGGGGTCTGGTGAGAAACTCCATGACTACAACACAGATACAGCCCATAATATATCTCCTATCCAAACCCACCAGTGCAGCTACACGAGTCTTCTGAGTTTTATATGGAATGATGATGATGATGATGATGATGATGAAGGTAAAATAGTGAATAGAGAATCTGAACTAATGCAGTTCTCTTTAGGGACTACTTTCTGTAGCCGCACTACACCCTGCAGCATGTATCCCTCCACCATTTTAATGATCTGATTTTAAAAGCAGGTTCTAGAGCCGAACTCTTCTCAGAACTCTGGTAGAACCGTGTCTCAGGCATCAGGCAGCGTCTTCATCACCATTAGGTGAAGAACTTTCTGTGAGGAGCTTTTATTTTTTTATTATTTTTTTTTAAATTAATTTATTATTATTATTTTTTTCAACGAATGCTTTTTTTTTTACTTTGTAACTGTTTAATTATGTGAAAAATGATTAGAATTTCCTTTTATGTCCTGGCTTTTGGTTTGACTCTTATTGGTAGATTTTACTGTGTTTAGTTTTATGGGGTTTCTGTGTGTCTGTTACAGGTTTTGCCTCATCATGGCGGTGTTTAGTTCTCAGGTGCTGCTGGCAGTGACCAGATCCAGGTAAGATTGACTGCTATCAGCAGTGTGTAATATTTAAATAATTAAATAAATAAAAATGTATTAAAAAAAACATAAACAAGACCCCTGAGCATGTTGACGCCTCTGTGTTGGGGTGAAAACCACGTCTGCCTGCCTTTGGAATTTACTGCATGTTTTTATGGTCACAGGGGATCCTACCTGCTCTCCAAACGACACGGCTGTGCCTCCCTGCCCTCCACTGCCTGTATCCGCTACCACTCCGAGATGTTCGGCCATGCTGCGCTGTTGGCTCGTGCCCCCAGGCCGCTGTACCTTCACGGCTCCAGCGCCACTTACCTGCGGCCCGTCTGCGTGCCCTCGCGGACGGTGCACGGCTCCAGCGCCTGGCTCCAGGAGCTGAAGGATTCCCCTTCGGGGGCCGAGGGGAAGACCGAGTCGGTTCCTGCTGAGCCGCCCAGCAAAGCCGTGGTGCGGAAGTCGCTGGGTCAGAGGGTGCTGGATGAACTGAAGCACTACTACCACGGCTTCCGTCTGCTGGGGATCGACACGAAGATCGCAGGACGAATGGTGTGGAGGCTTCTGCACGGACAACAGCTGACCCGCAGAGAGCGGAGAAGGGTACGTAAACGCATGTCCGCTCTGTCGGTGGAAGAGTGTAACCTTCAGTTGTCCTCTATAGGTCTAACCCAGGATTACCTACAGCACTCAGCTGTGTGTAAAGACAACTGGAGAGAAACCAGTTTACATGACAAAAAGAAAGGAAGCCCCTCAGGGAACGGGAGAACTGCAGGGGGCTGGTTTTTGCGCTGACCCGGGGGACTGAGTTTTAATTGAAACGCTAATGCTGACCTGTTTGTCGTCCTGCAGCTGATGCGGACATGTGCAGACCTGTTCCGGCTCGTCCCCTTCATGGTCTTCGTCATCGTTCCCTTCATGGAGTTCCTGCTTCCGGTGTTCCTCAAACTGTTCCCCGAAATGCTGCCCTCCACCTTCGAGACGGAGTCCAAGAAGGCACGTCACTCCACTGCTGTTCAAATACAGAACAGTATGATTATCCACGACAGCAGAAAGGGTTCTAAACAGCACTGAACCGGGTTCTTTAACTTGATGACGTGGTGTTTTGGTGCTGTGTAGTTTCTATATAGGACCTTTTATCATAGAAAAGAACCCTTTCATCAAGCTAAGAACCATTTAATCATCCAAACGCTTCTTAAAGAGGCATGTTTACAAACTCGTAATCTCTCCGAGATCTGGCTCCTGTTTATGTAGGCGTCTGTGTTTGGGTTCATGGTGTGTTTACTCTTCGTACAGGAGGAGAAACAGAAGAAGGGACTCGCTGCCAAACTGGAGCTGGCCAAGTTCCTCCAGGAGACGATAGCGGAGATGGCCCGCAGGAACAAGGCGGCCGTGGGGGACGAAACGCAGAGGTTCTCCACCTATGTCCAGCAGGTCAGTGCAGAGATGAGCTGCTAAAACTTCACAGAAGGGTCCTTTAACTGTTCAACAGGGCTGACCGACGCTGCTGTGTGAAACTCGCCCCCCCGTTTCCTAAAGGGATGCTTTGGTCGTAAACACAGTGGAAGTGAAGACTGTGGAGGATCAGTCAGGCTGTAAATGGGAGAAAAAGAGTTAAAATTCTGTCATTTCTACCCTGATCTGTTTGAGTGCGTAAATAGTTTTGGTTTTATTTTCTGGAGGGGAGGGAGGGAGGGGGGGTACTCTAGTTAATACTCTTTCACTTTTAGTTTTGATATGTATATTAATATTTTGACAGAAACTGGGATCTAATTTCCAATTTTCCTCAAATTACTAATTTAATTTAATTTATAAAACTGAACGAAAACTAATGAAAATGTCACCGGTTGAGCTTACGTTTTAGTCTTTTTGATTCCATAATTTAGTTTGTAAACATGATTTTTATTTGTTATGGTTAATGAGGACTTTTAAACTCCTTCATTTGTGTTTTCATGAAAGAGAAGAAGGATGGAAGATCATTTCCTCATCCTTTTTCTAAACCTTCACTTTCAACTGAATCAAAATCTTTAATCTCAGATCATTAGAGTCTATATAGGGAAGCAAAGCTGCAAAAACAGCTGGTTTTGAGAGTGTAGTTCTGTGAGGTCACTAAAAACGACACAATAACACTTTTTTTATATAATTATATAATAAGCTCTATTAACTCATTAAAATAATTGTTAGACCAGTGGCTGCTCGTTTGTTTGGGTTGAGGGAGAATTTCATATTAATTAACTTATTAATTAAATCTGAGTCGTCTGCTTCTCTGTAGGTCCGGCACACGGGAGAGCAGCCCAGCACCAAGGACATCGTAAAGTTCGCCAAGCTGTTTGAGGATGAGCTGACCCTGGAGCACTTGGAGCGCCCCCAGCTGGTGGCTCTGTGTAAACTCCTGGAACTGCAGCCTATCGGCACCAATAACCTGCTGCGCTTCCAGCTGATGATGCAGCTGCGCACCATCAAGGCTGATGACGAGGTGAGACGGCGCTGAGTGATTTATTATTAATTAATTTATTCATTTATTTATAATGAATATATATAATAATTATTCAATTCATTTATTCTTGCATTATTCTGTCTGTCACTAATCTGTCTGTCTGTCTATCTCGCATGCTCTCTGTAGATGATTGCTAAAGAAGGTGTAGCTGCGATGACCGTGGCGGAGCTTCAGGCTGCATGCCGCAGTCGGGGGATGAGGTCTCTGGGTCTGACCACAGATCAGCTCCGTCAGCAGCTCCAGCAGGTACCATTTCACCAACTGCCCAGTTTTAGTTAACCAGGATCTCAGATTTATTTATTAAATGTAATTAATGAACATTTCAAATTTCGTTCCTGCGTTTCTTGGCCACAAGTTTGTGGACACAGCTCTATTAGCTAAACATAAATATTCTCTGTGTAAATGTATATAGCGTGTGTATACTTTACTCTGTGGAAAGGAGCTGCTTTAAATCCCATTGTACATGTGCAACGTGACAATCAAAGGCATTCATACACACCTGTAGCAACACCATGGGATTTGTGTGCTGTGTGTTGCAGTGGTTGGATCTGCACCTGAAGGAGAACGTTCCTCCATCTCTGCTGCTGCTGTCCCGCGCCATGTACCTCACTGACCTCAAACCAAAAGCTCCTGTTATTCCACCTGTGCCCAAGCTGGAGGTAAACACACACACACACACACACACACACACACACATTTAGGCAGGAACTGTGCTGTAATGAGCTGAAGTTCAGAACAGTTTAGGCTTATTTTCAGTTAGAAAATCAACAAAACCTGCAGTTTGACTGGGGGGGTGTATACTTTTGCACAGGACTGAGATAAAGATAGTGCTGCATGCTGCTCGTTCTGTTCAGAGTCTCTGACCTTTGAGACCTATGTGCTCCTGTGCTCTTTACCCATTCTAGATTCTGTACACTGCTGCAGTCTGTGGGGTAGCAGGTCACTAATTCTCCCAAACTTACCCCAGATAGCCCAGATTAGAGAGCTCGGTAAACTGAATTCTGCTCACTTTATTCAAATAAAGGGATTTGCAGTCGTAGAGTTTTGGAAAATGATCATGTAAATATGAAGTAATGCATCATGACTCTTTACAGAGCATAAAACCACACACATGCTGTAAGTGGAGCTCAGGGAGAAGAAAACTTAAAATATAGGAAGAATGTTGTCTACAGGACTCTCTGGGCACAAAGGCTGAAATCCTTCCAGAGACTTAAAAATTAGCATTAGAAGAGTGAATGGAGTCTGTTCTGTGTTTTTATTTATTAATTTTTTTTATTTATTTATTTATTATGAATAATAATTTAGGGCATGTGTGATACTGCACTGCTACCCCACTGACATTGTCGTATTCTTTAATTTTTAAATAATTTGTGTGGAGTGTAAGCGTATAGAACATTTGCATATATTTCTACTTTTTAATTATATGTACATAGTTTTTTTTTACTTATATATTTTAGTATTTGTATTAAAATCCACTGGATTTCTCATCAATTTCGTTGTACACTGTGCAATGACAAAAGCATCTTAGCGTTTTATAGTGTTTCTTAGCGTTTATAATGTGTATTTTGTGAAACAGAAACCTCCAGTTGCTGCTGAAACCGAAGCCTCGGCTGCAGGGAAGCCCCTTTCTGCCTCTGTTGATGTACTGGTCGACCCTGCCCCGGTCATCAAGGATCGGAAGGTGATTATTGATTAGAAATAAGTGACATAACCTTTAACCAGTCTCTGAGTAGGATTAGAGACTAGATGTAAGAGACTTAAACTTTGTGCTCGAGATGTGTTTCCCTCGCCATTCGATAAAACAGCACAGAAGTTTCGCTTTGCCTCTGATCATTTAACCACCCCGTCACAAAACCTCAGTAGAACATTTGTACCATTTTCAGTGCTGATTTCTGACTCTGTAAGTGTAACTGTAAATGGTGCAGCAGCTACAGGTGTCAGTATGTGACTGCAGTGCTGTTTTAAGGTGAAATATCAGCTTCATGATGAGAGATAAAGCAAACACAGCAACATTCACATTGTTTATATATTTAAAATGATATTAATGTTATTAGAGCTTCATACTGGATATTAATGTTGTTAGAGCTTCATACTGGATATTAATGTTATTAGAGCTTTATACTGGATATTAATGTTATTAGAGCTTCATACTGGATATTAATGTTGTTAGAGCTTCATACTGGATATTAATGATATTAGAACTTCATACTGGATATTAATGTTATTAGAGCTTTATACTGGATATTAATGTTATTAGAGCTTCATACTGGATATTAATGTTGTTAGAGCTTCATACTGGATATTAATGCTATTAGAGCTTCATACTGGATAATAATGCTATTAGAGCTTCATACTGGATATTAATGCTATTAGAGCTTCATACTGGATATTAATGTTATTAGAACTTCATACTGGATATTAATGTTATTAGATGCTATTGATTATATATCAAACTTTATATATCAGTCAGATCCAGTGAAGACCTGAATTTAAGGCATGAAGTGTCACTACTTTATAAAACAGGCATAAAAAGCGTCAATAATAATACAAGCAATTATAATAATTTATGATCTGATAATATTTGATAATATGGTATATGAATATGATCATATTTAGTGGCAGTCTGTAAACCACACTGCCAACCCATGTTCACCAGATAGCCTGTCAGAAGGCTGAGAGTTTGACACTCTATACAGGACAATCATTACCCAAAAACTCCAGCTCCCAGAAGCCCTTGCTGCGGTCAGGTTTAGACATACTGGGTGGAAAAGCTGCTGTGGTTTTGAGTCATGGTGAACAGGCTGGTTTGTGATTCTGATTGGCTGACGCTGTGGCTGGTGTTCTCTAGGCGGAAGAGTTGGTGGAGAAGCCCCGTGGTTTGGACATGCCATCACCAGAGGCACAGTTAATACACGTAAGTGTGTGTGTGTGTGTGTGATGGACACCCTGCTCCCAGCACACACTGTCCCCACCGCTCTGTTCTCTGTCCTGGAACACTGATCAGTTATGTAACCCAGGTTTGACCTCGTGCCTCATGGCTCAGTACCAGCCTGGATTACAGCTGATTTACTCCCTTAAAGTGTTTCTTCAGGTAATCCTGTAACTCTGATCTCGCGAAGTGCACAGGTCAGTTAACGCTGCCTCCAGAGGCCAGAAAACTGCAGTGGAGTCCAGTAGAGGTCAGCTCAGTTACAAGTGATCTCTCAGCAGCTGAACTAATGTTAAATATAGTCTAAACAGCTGACGTTTCTCATTCTGACGGAAGTGTAATTATATCAAATGATGGTTTGACATATTTTTAGATTACAGTATTTGGGAATGCTGTATTTGGATAGTGATCTGTAGATCATACTCACATTTAACATAAAATCAAATAAAGATAAATTATCTGAAGAGGATTAATTTTCTCATTCCTACACCCTAGTCCTAATCCTGAGCACTTAGCTGGCAGATCATAGGAGACCCCAAAGTCTATTACAGTTCTCCATCCAGTATATAATTTATCCAGTTATTTATCCCAAAGTGTATTTATTTATTTATATTGTTGTTGTACTTGTGGATTTAACAAAGCTTCATACTGGATATTAATGTTATTAGAACCTTCCTTGTACTGGATATTAATGTTATTAGAGCTTCATGCTGGATATTAATGTTATTAGTACCTTCCTTGTACTGGATATTAATGTTATTAGAACTTCATACTGGATATTAATGTTATTAGAGCTTCATACTGGATATTAATGTTATTAGAACCTTCCTTGTACTGGATATTAATGTTATTAGAACTTCATACTGGATATTAATGTTATTAGAGCTTCATACTGGATATTAATGTTATTAGAACTTCATACTGGATATTAATGTTATTAGAACCTTCCTTGTACTGGATATTAATGTTATTAGAACTTCATACTGGATATTAATGTTATTAGAGCTTCATACTGGATATTAATGTTATTAGAACTTCATGCTGGATATTAATGCTATTAGAGCTTCATACTGGATATTAATGTTATTAGAGCTTCATACTGGATATTAATGTTATTAGAGCTTCATGCTGGATATTAATGTTATTAGAACTTCATGCTGGATATTAATGCTATTAGAGCTTCATACTGGATATTAATGTTATTAGAGCTTCATGCTGGATATTAATGTTATTAGAACTTCATGCTGGATATTAATGCTATTAGAGCTTCATACTGGATATTAATGTTATTAGAGCTTCATACTGGATATTAATGTTATTAGAGCTTCATACTGGATATTAATGCTATTAGAGCTTCATACTGGATATTAATGCTATTAGAGCTTCATACTGGATATTAATGTTATTAGAGCTTCATGCTGGATATTAATGTTATTAGAACTTTATACTGGATATTAATGTTATTAGAGCTTCATACTGGATATTAATGTTATTAGAGCTTCATACTGCATATTAATGTTATTAGAGCTTCATACTGGATATTAATGTTATTAGAGCTTCATACTGCATATTAATGTTATTAGAGCTTTATACTAACCTAACTTGTTAGGATGTTGACTTTTATTTATCTAACAATAAAATAACTGTTTGTTTGTTTGTTTTATGAATGTATGGCTCTTTTGTTTGTGAAATACGTTGTATCTACTTGTGTCCCATCAGGCTAAAGGAGCGGAGCTGTCCCAGAAATCCAAGATGAGTGCCAACGGACTGTGAGGCGCCTTTTCGGCTGGAGTCGAGGAAGATCAGCATCCAGACTCCTCCTTAAACACTGCTCCTGCTTTGAGGGAGGCGGAGGACTCCCTTTTCTCTCCCTCTCTTTCTCACACTCCAGGATGTGTTCCAATCCCAACACGAGAGAGCAGTAACGCTACGAGGCCGACCGGACCCCCTTCTTCACCCTCCGTTACCCGTTCCTCTCTCTAACAGGGAGGTCGAGTCTGTAAGGAGGTGAGAGCTGTGTGTTCACAGCTGCCGTCCTCCCTTACCCACTTACCCACCAGAACACTTCCACTCTGCAGAACACCCTGTTCTGCTGGAATTGGCCACGAACTAATTAGATTGCATTAGCTGAAGATCTGTAAGAGCATGCATGCTTCCAGATAACGACCTTCAGCCTCTATTTTGTGTACATTTTGTAAATACATTGTAAAATATTTGCATATTATTAAAATAATTGTTTATGATGAAGTGCTAGAGCGTTGGAGGCTCAGCTGTGCCGCAGGTAATCTAAAAGGTCTGCGAGAGCGCCGCACTGGGTTAACAGAATTTGCGGCTGGTTTTGCGTGTTTTTGTTTTTTTCGTTTCCTCCAGCGAGGGAATGTGAAGTTCGCTCCTTTAGGAGATGCTCTTATCTGTGTAGAAACGATGGCTGGCACAAGCTGTAGCTGAACATAAGGGTTTATATTACGTGTGCTCCTGATCTGCAGTGTCCTGTAAGGAGGTTTATGTAACAGAAATGGAAGAACTGCCGTTTAGTGTTTTTACAGATCAGATCAGAGTTTATGTTTAATATGGATGTAAATACTGGACAATCTGAAGCCCCAATCAGGAACCGCTCATGCCTGCCACCTCAGACAGAAGCAGACTGAGCACTGAACCCCAAACACAGTGCCAGTGACCAGCCTGACGAACATCTAACGGAAGGTGAATGAATTAATTTCTCACTTTTGTCTTCCAGAAAGAGTGTCCGAGGGTAAACCGGGGGTTTGGGGGGGTTACACTCTCACAGTCTTCGTAACTGAAGTCCAGAACTAGTGCTGGAAATCTTCCATCCTAGCTGTGGAAACCAGCTTTAGAAATGTGAGTTTCAGAGCTACACTGTATGGACAAAAGTATCTGGACACCTGCTCATTCACTGTTTCTTCTGAAATCAAGGGTATTTAAAAGGAGTTGATCCTGCTTTTAGAACTGTCTCTACTGTCCAGAGAAGACTCTACTAGATTCCCAAAAGTACTGGATAGAGCTCCTCCACCATCATTCCAGAGAACACAGTTCCTCCACTGCTCCACAGCTCCTCAATGCTGGGGGGCTTTATACCCCTCTAGCCCACGCCTGGCATTATTAGGCAGCATGGAGCCAATAGGGTCATGATGTTGATCTGCTCCAGAGGGTCCTATTCTATTGGCAGTACTTCTTCTCTACAGGGACTAGACAAGCTGTGTGTGCATTTGCACATCTGTGTCAGCAATGGGTGCAGCTTACAGCAGCTGAATGCACTCATTAGAAGGGGTGTCCACAGACATTTGTCCAGAATGAGTGGAAGCTGAAGTGCTAGGTTGATCGCATTGTGTTGGGGTTTCCTCACTGGGGCTTCAGAACACTGCTGGGTTGTGTTGGTCAGCTTTTGGAACTGGCCTGAATATAAACTAGATTTTTGTTCGTTTGATAAACCACTGAACAGGAAGTTCAGAGGAACTGGATGGACCTTGTTTTCCAAAGTGTGGGTAGAGCCCTCTCATGCCTTGTGTGTTGTGTTCACCTGCTCTGACGGCTTTCGGCCTGGTCTGCACTCTGCCTTCACAGGTGTTCTGCCAGAGCTGCTGGTACCGGGCTGGACAAGCTGGACAGAGCGCTCCTGAACTCCTGATTCTGCCACGGAAGCGCTTTCATGCAAAAGTTGTTGTTTTTAATTTGAACACAGTCCTGCTTTCAGTTCAGTGATCTGTAGAGAATAGAAAAGAACACTTACTTGTGCAGAAGTGATGGCACCCTTGCTCAGTAAGTGAATTTATTAAAAAATAAAGATTCCCTTCAGACACTTCTGCACATATCTGTAAACCGTTAATGTATTAGAAATAATGAAATGGGTGTATCTGAAGGTAATGGTGACTTATTTGTTTTAAATCTGTTTAAATTCTTTAAATAAAAATAAATTGTCTGAATGTGCAGAATAAAATTCAGTAAATCGTTCGAGAAGCAGCTGTGGCAGAGTGCAGACGCGGGCGGAGGCGTGAGCCGTCGGGTTGTGGTGTTTGTATTTCTACCCTCTGCAGCCGCTCCTCTGCGTCAGCCGGTCAGAACTGTGTTCATGCCTTTTCCTTTGGTGCGCGGTTTCCTAAATGGGAATGCACGTGATCTCCAGTGACTCGCTCCGAAACCCCCGGTGCTTCTGAGCTGCTCTTCTCGAAGCTCTGTGAGAAAGACAAGAGAGGCAGAAGTGTTATATTTTAACAATGATGTTTAAAAAAGATATATTAAAAAATAAAGTACTGTCAGACCATCACTGTAGTGTGTGTGTGTGTGTGTGTGTGTGTGTGTGTGTGTCCACATCTGCCTGATGATGAATAGTGAGTACTATAATAAATGGAGGGGCTTCCATACACTGCACCCCTGTAAACAAGCGTTTTTTTTTTTTTTTTTAGTTTCTTATTATTTTATTCTGTTCTTGAATAAAAATAATCATCAAACAGTAACTCTCATTCAGTATAGCCAAGCTGATGAATAAAATATTGAAGATGGACAAATATTTATATATTAATAAATATATATATATATATATATTTATACATTAATAAATGGTAATAAATAAATATAAATCCAGGAGTAAACATGAAAACAGCAGAAATCTAGATACCCCCCCCTTATAATGATTTCATATAGCACTGATTAATATCTATCACAGCCGTGTAGACAAACAACATACTTCAGTGTTAGAAACTACACCATCTATAAACAGATATACTGATATATATATATATATATATAAACGATCTGTCTATGTCTTATACTATATCTGTTAAGTCTGGTAGAGATTACTGAAGCCAGTTTGGGGAGATCCGGCATCTGCAGTGAAAAGGGGGGAACAGGGGGTTCCTTCAAATACACAGCGCGGAGTTTTAGTCCACTGGCGGCATCTAGTGGTTGAACAGATGAACTACAGTCTGATGTCGGCCGCTGAGTGATGGGTGACAAGGGTCAGATGGAAACGTTTCGTCACTGTGATTACGTCAGAACTAAAGGTGCTAATCTCACAGTAGGATCAGATGTTCCAGTGGAAACAGGAACATTGAACTGTTTAGATGTTTTACTCAATGTTAAAGTCATGGCCTTATTCTGAGGTGAGAGATTGAGACTCTCAAAAAATTATAGATCAATTACATCATCAGTGGTCCTGCATCTAATTAACACTCTTGTAATCTGCTGTAATGGAAATCCTGTGTGTGTGTGTGTGTGTGTGTGTGTGTGTGTGTGTTCTGAAATATGCCGAGAATTTTGAAAGATTGGTGGAATTCCCCTTTAAAGTCAAGTTCAGCACAAAGAGTAAATCTGGAAATAAGATAAATGATGTCATAATATTCTTATAGCTGCTCTTTAATGTAGAATATTACATATATCGCAGTGTGTGTGTGTGTGTGTGTGTGTGTGTTTACAGTCAGAATGAGATGCTGGTGCTCTAAGCTGCAGCGCATCCTACGCTGCTGTTAGCTGTTCTGTGAAGGATGTGGTTTCTACTGCAGCTTCCTGACCCGCTGCGAGACGTATGAGTGTGTGTAGAAGTAAATGTTACCAGTCAACACTTTTTCTCTCTCTCAGAGTGTGTGTGTGTGTGTGTGTGTGTGGGGCACAGCCCAGGCCCAGTCGACACAGGAGGATTTACTGGAAGGTCTCTGGACACTTTGGACTCTTGGGACTCTTTGGAGCAGTGGGTGAGGGTGGGTGCGTGTGGTGGAGGGTGCGATGGCGACCCTCCTGATGCGCTTGTTCCGTCTAGGGGTGGAGAAGAAGCGAGTGAAGCAGTACGAACACCTGAAGAGGGATGTGGATCCCCAGGAGAGCTGGGAGACCCTGGGGGAGCTGGGGGACGGAGCGTTTGGAAAAGTGTACAAGGTAAGGAAGAGCTCCAGAAGCGGAGGCTCCTCGATCTGCCCAGCCTGAGCTGTTCTCATAAAGAGCTTAATTATAACATGACAAGGTCAGAGGGGTCAACCGTGCCGTTTGTGTTTTTCACTAAATGATTTAAACAGAATCTGAGGGAGATGAATTATATTCCTACACAAGCAGTCTGAACATCTCTCCTCCAAACCAGAAGATCAGCTTCATTTCCAGCTCTGATCGTTTCTGAACAGTTTAGCTGAAAGCAGAGTGAGTGTAAACGCTATAACTCCCCCATAGGTGGGGTTAACTGTACCAGACACTGTAGCACTAAACAGCCTGGTAAGGTCCAGTTCTATGCTGTTTATCGCAGACCAGCTTTCCCACCTAAACTCATCAAAATATATACGTCCAAATACTTATGACCAGTAAAAGGATGCTGCTGTATCAAATAAATAAATTTATTTTACATCATGAAGTAGAACAGCAGATACCAGCCCCATAACCATCACCATCACATCTACAGTACACTCCTGACTCACCATCACATCTACAGTACACTCCTGACTCACCATCACATCTACAGTACACTCCTGACTGACTCACCATCACATCTACAGTACACTCCTGACCCACTATCACATCTACAGTACACTCCTGACTGACCCACAATCACATCTACAGTACACTCCTGACTCACCATCACATCTACAGTACACTCCTGACCCACCATCACATCTACAGTACTCTCCTGACTGACCCACAATCACATCTACAGTACACTCCTGACCCACCATCACATCTACAGTACTCTCCTGACTGACCCACAATCACATCTACAGTACATTCCTGACTGACTCACCATCACATCTACAGTACACTCCTGACCCACTATCACATCTACAGTACACTCCTGACTCACCATCACATCTACAGTACACTCCTGACTGACCCACCATCACATCTACAGTACTCTCCTGACCCACTATCACATCTACAGTACTCTCCTGACCCACCATCACATCTACAGTACTCTCCTGACCCACTATCACATCTACAGTACACTCCTGACTCACCATCACATCTACAGTACACTCCTGACTGACCCACCATCACATCTACAGTACACTCCTGACTGACCCACCATCACATCTACAGTACTCTCCTGACCCACCATCACATCTACAGTACTCTCCTGACTGACCCACCATCACATCTACAGTACTCTCCTGACCCACCATCACATCTACAGTACACTCCTACTGACCCACCCTCACATCTACAGTATGCTCCTTACTGACCCACCATCACATCTACAGTACACTCCTACTGACCCACCATCACATCTACAGTACACTCCTGACTGACCCACCATCACATCTACAGTACACTCCTGACCACCATCACATCTACAGGACACTCCTGACTGACCCACCGTCACATCTACAGTACACTCCTGACCGACCATCACATCTACAGTACACTCCTGACTGACCCACCATCACATCTACAGGACACTCCTGACTGACCCACCATCACATCTACAGTAAACCCCTGACCCACCATCACATCTACAGTACACTCCTGACACACCATCACATCTACAGTACACTCCTGACTGACCCACCATCACATCTACAGTACACTCCTGATCCACCATCACATCTACAGTAAACCCCTGACCCACCATCAGATCTACAGTAAACCCCTGACCCACCATCACATCTACAGTACACTCCTGGCCCACCATCACATCTACAGTACACTCCTGACTGACCCACCACCACACCTACAGTACACTCCTGACTGACCCACCATCACATCTACAGTACACTCCTGACCCACCATCACATCTACAGTACACTCCTGACCCACCATCACATCTACAGTACACTCCTGACTGACCCACCATCACATCTACAGTACACTCCTGACTGACCCACCATCACATCTACAGTACACTCCTGGCCCACCATCACATCTACAGTACACTCCTGACTGACCCATCACCACACCTACAGTACACTCCTGACTGACCCACCATCACATCTACAGTACACTCCTGACCCACCATCACATCTACAGTACACTCCTGACTGACCCACCATCACATCTACAGTACACTCCTAAACACCCTCTGTGTTCACAGAATAGATCAGCATCCAGACCCGTGCTCTTCTAACCAACATCTCAATAACTTTACTGACCAACCACACATTCTGGCCATTGGCTTTATGTTTATTGTTACGTTATATAAAGTTAATATAAAGGTATATAATATAAGTTATATAAAGGTAGACACTCTCACTGACCACTGACTTTATGTTTATTTGGGTTTATTCTAATGTTATATAGAGTTAATGACAGGTAGACACTCTCACTGACCACTGACTTTATGTGTATTTGGGTTTATTCTAATGTTATATAGAGTTAATTACAGGTAGACACTCTCTCTGACCACTGACTTTATGTTTATTTGGGTTTATTCTAATGTTATATAGAGTTAATGACAGGTAGACACTCTCACTGACCACTGACTTTATGCGTATTTGGGTTTAATCTAATGTTATATAGAGTTAATTACAGGTAGATACTCTCTCTGACCACTGACTTTATGTTTATTTGGGTTTATTCTAATGTTATATAGAGTTCATTACAGGTAGACACTCTCACTGACCATTGACTTTATGTTTATGTGGGTTTATTCTAATGTTATATAGAGTTAATTACAGGTAGACGCTCTCACTGACCACTGACTTTATGTTTATGTGGGTTTATTCTAATGTTATATAGAGTTAATTACAGGTAGACGCTCTCACTGACCACTGACTTTATGTTTATTTGGGTTTATTCTAATGTTATATAGAGTTAATTACAGGTAGACGCTCTCAGTGACCACTGACTTTATGTTTATTTGGGTTTATTCTAATGTTATATAGAGTTAATTACAGGTAGACGCTCTCAGTGACCACTGACTTTATGTTTATTTGGGTTTATTCTAATGTTATATAGAGTTAATTACAGGTAGACACTCTCACTGACCACTGACTTTATGTTTATTTGGGTTTATTCTAATGTTATATAGAGCTTTCTTTCACTCCCTTGTGCTTCTTACTGGCCAGTGTATTAGAAACACATTGCTTTGTTGCTTTGTTTATGTGTCTTTATACGTCGTACATTTCTATAGATGTATTTATTTAGCCCAGTGAAGAGATTCTGTAATCAGATCACTGAGGGTAAATCCACGTCCAGACTGATAAACAGAGCTGATCTGATCTGATTGGACAGAGACGTGTCTGTGTTTGTTGGAATAACTGATTAAATAATGTTTTATTTATTTAAGAGTTTATCATTTAGTTTATAGATCAGTTTATACTGAACTGAACCAGACCAGTTACACCAGTCAAACCACTGCAGTTTACCTACACACATCTCTCAGGTGACCGGGAGGAATGGCCCAGCTGCTGGGTTGTATTTACAATAGTGTTTTATTTTGGGTTTCCTAGGTGACGGTTGTGGGGTTCAGGCCTGTGCTGTGGTTTTGCTCACTTCCTGCACGACTGAAATGCGAAAGATAGCTTCCTGTTACAGATTTTGGCCTCCTGTGTTAAAGTCTCCTCAGTTTGTGTCTGAGAGAGAAGAGTTCACGCTCTTCAGAGCAGAAGAGCCGGGTTCTGAAGGCAGTGTGATCAGAGAGCTGAATGTAGCCTCAGCCCAGCCCATATCGACCAATCAGCACGAGGCAAATCACAAATGATAAAAAGAATGACTGAACTGAGGACTGAGGAGAGAGAGCAGCTTAACCCCTCACCCTTTAAAGAGCCCTTATCTATTTACACCAATCAGCCATAACATTAGTACCACTGAAGAACAGTGAGTGAACAGTCAGTTCTTGAAGGTGATGAAGCAGGAAAAATGGACAAGCGTAAGAATCTGAGACACTTTGACAAGAACCAGACTGAGATGTTCTAGATAATGACTGGGTCAGAACATCTCCAGAACATCAGCAAGCAGGTCTTGTGGGGTGTTCCCCCACGGTATGCAGGGGTCAGGTTAGGGTTAGGGTTAGCCTGGCCACTTTATTGGAAACCCCCATCTTGTGCTTTATACTGGCCACTTTATTAGAAACCCCTACCTTGTTCTTTATACTGGCCACTTTATTAGAAACCCCTACCTTGTGCCTCCACTATCTGTCTGTCTGGGATCTCTGTATAAGAAAAGCCAGCATTGTGATAATGATCAACAAACAGGGCAGAGCAATGCTAAAGCCGCTAATGCTAAAAACAGCGTGTGCTGTTTTGAGTGTGTATGGCTCAGAATTTGATTGTGTGTGTGTGTATGTGTGTGTGTGTTTCAGGCTCAGAACAGGGTTAGTGGAGTGATGGGGGCGGCTAAAGTGATGGAGGTGCGCAGTGAGGAGCAGCTGGAGGATTACATCACTGAGATCAACATCCTGGCAGGCTGTCGCCATGCCAACATCCTCTCCCTGCTGGAGGCCATCTACTTTGAAGGATGGCTGTGGGTAAGAGCTGCCATTACTGACCACTGTATATCTCTGAAACGATGACCATACAAAATTAGACCCAACACTACATGTCCAAATGTTTGTGGACACCCCTTCTAATGAATGCATTCAGCTATTTTAAGTGGCACCCATTGCTGACACAGACGTGCAAATGCACACGCACAGCTTGTCTAGTCCCTGTAGAGAAGAAGTACTGCCAATAGAATAAGACTTTCTGGAGCTTTTGGGATGAGTTGAGGAGTTGGGGATGATGAGGTGGGGTGGTGATCCTGACCTCACTCTTGTTGCTGAATGCAATCAAATCCTCACAGCAATGCTCCTCTTCCAACATCTAGTAGAAAGTCTTCTTCTCTGGACAGTAGAGACAGTCACTCCAACAAAAGCAGGAGAAACTCAGAAAAACACAATTAATGAGCAGATGTCCCAATACTTTTGTCCATTTGGTGTATTTTTGCAGAATCAGTGGTGCATCTAACTAACACTTACAATCTGCAGAGTGACTAAAGTACTCTGTCACCTGCTTCTGCACCTGGACTGTGTATGTGTGTGTGTGTGTGTGTGTGTGTGTGTGTGTGTGTGTGTTCTGAAACCATCATAAGAAAGTCAAAGGCAGCTCAGCACCAGCAGCATTCGTTATGAAACTGCCTTCATATACTGTGTCAAAGGTTTGTGGACACTCACCTGTGTTCTCTTTGCAGAAACATTATTTAAGTACATTTATTTAAATGAAATCTTTACCTTTTTCTCAAAACTAAAATGTACAATTAAAGGAGAGGCTTTGAAAAGCCTGGAGGAGTAAAACCAAAGGCCACGCCTACTTTCTCATTTTGTGATGTCAGAACTCATAAGCCAATCAGATTAAAGACAGAACATGAATGAAGTATGTGTTTCTCTCAGTATTTAGTAAAAGTTCTAGCTTGGGAACAGTGTAGAACCGTACTTATTAGAACCAGAACTTAGAATCTTAAAACAGGGTCAAAAAAGAAGGAAACGCTAATCTCCGCTAGCTCTCTCTGGGCAATCCAACCCTGCTGCCTCTACCGCTCACAGTCACGACCTATCTAGAACATCCAGAAGAACCAGAGTAAAGGTTTTGCTCACAGTCCCACTCCACTGTAAATCAGAGTGTGATTGGTGCATTTCTAATTGTGTTGGTGGTTAATCTGGTGGTCTTCAGTTCTACCAGTGAGGGTCTGACCAATGGGAGAGCTCGTTTAGCTGAATCTTCCTGCAGAGCTGAGTAGTGTACTAAGACTAGTACTGTAGTACTGCAGAGTTTAAAACCCAGCTTCAAACTCCTGAAGAACACTGAGCCACACTCAGACCTGACTAAACTGAAGCTCTCGTCACTAAACTAAACTTACTGAAAGTCCAGCTGAACTGCTTCCTCTGTTTCTGCAGATCCTCATTGAGTTTTGTCCTGGAGGAGCGCTGGATGACATCATGTTAGGTGAGTGTGAACCACCACCATAAAAAGACAAGAAACAATCTCATACTTTACCATATTATACCATACAGTCCTGTACTACACTATCCTGTACTACACTATACTGTACTAAACTATACTATACCATATTACGCTATACTGTATTATACTATACAGTACTATACCATACTGCACTATACTGTACTATACTATACCATTTTACAATATACTGTATTATACTGTACTATACCATACTGCACTATACCGTATTATACTGCACTATACTATACTGTACTATACTATACTATACCATATTACAATATACTGTATTATACTATACAGTACTATACCATACTGCACTATACTGTACTATACTATACCATTTTACAATATACTGTACTATACCATACTGCACTATACTGTACTATACTATACTATACCATACTACACTATACTATACCATATTACAATATACTGTATTATACTGTACTATACCATACTGCACTATACCATATTATACTGCACTATACTGTACTATACTATACTATACTATACCATATTACAATATACTGTATTATACTATACTATACCATACTGCACTATACTGTACTATACTATAGTGTACTGTATTATACTGTACTATACCATACTGCACTATACTGTATTATACTATACTATACCATATTACATATACTGTATTATACTGTACTATACTATACTGCACTATACTGTATTATACTATATTATACCATATTACAATATACTGTATTATACTGTACTAAGATAATCCTTTATCTTCCCATAAGTAAAAGTATCCTTTATACTATCCCATACTGCACAATACTGTATTATACTATACTATACCATACTACACTATACTGTGTTATATTGTACTATATCATATTTATTCTATATTATACTGTACTATACCATACTGCACTATACTGTATTATACTACACTATTCCATATTACAATATACTGTATTATACTATACTATCCCATACTGCACAATACTGTATTATACTATACTATACCATACTGCACTATACTGTATTATACTATACTATACCATACTGCACTATACTGCGTTATATTGTACTATATCATAATTATTCTATATTATACTGTACTGTTGTATTATGCTATACTTACTTCACAGTATAGCAATGCTAGCAATGCTATTCAATGCTATATGGTAGTAAACGTCCTCTCATATAACACACGCACACACACACACACACACACACACACACACACACACTCCTTTTAGAATAAAGAAGAATACACAGCCTGAGCACATGCACCATTACTAGGTTTATAATGTGTGTTTGCTCTGCTGGACTGGTAAAGTGGTTTTTACAGCACAAACCCCTACTTGGTATTTTCCCTTTTTACCTCAGATGTAGTCAATTAGCCCACACCACACAGGTTCGGTGTCTGACATTTGCTGTGTGTGTGTTTCAGAGCTGGAACGTGGTCTGTCTGAGCAGCAGATCAGTGAGGTCTGCTGTCAGACTCTGCAGGCTTTGTCCTACCTGCACCAGCATCACATCATCCACAGAGACCTGAAGGCTGGAAATATCCTGCTGACCATGGATGGACACATTAAACTGGGTACACACTCAATACACACACATACACTCTATACACACACTACACAAACATTATACACACACTGGAACTAACTAGAACTGACTACACACACTCACGCTGTATCTGCTCTCTCACAGCTGACTTTGGAGTGTCTGCAAAAAATGACAACACACTGCAGAAACGAGCGACGTTCATCGGAACGCCGTACTGGTGAGAGACTGCTGTCCCTGTCAGAGACACTGTGAGATTACAGGACTGTCCTCCTCAAAGACATTTTCACTATGAATACTTATTTCCATATTATACCATACTATACTGTACTACACTACACTATACTACACTATACTGTACTATACTACACTGTACTGTACTATACTATACTACACCATACTGTACTATACTACACTACACTGTACTGTACTATACTACACTGTACTATACTACACTATACTACACTACACTGTACTGTACAATACTACACTATACTATACTACATTACACTGTACTACACTATACAGTACTATACTACACTAAACAGTACTATACTACACTACACTATACTGTACTATACTACACTGTACTACACCATACTACACTACACTATACCATACTACACTATACTGTACTATAATATACCATTCAACACTACACTATATTGTACTATACTGTACTATACTACACTATTCTATACTACGCTACACTATACCGTACTATAATACACATCACTATACTACACTATGCCGTACTATAGCGTGCTATACTTTACTATACGATATTTTACTACACTATACTACTCTATTCTATACTATACTGTACTAAAATATGCTATCCTACACAGTACTATTCTACACTATATAATTACCTGTGTAAAACGTTTATTACTATGTACTATTTTAATGTGGTGTGTTTACAGGATGGCTCCAGAGGTGATCATGTGTGAAACGTCGAAGGATAACCCATATAGCTGTAAGGCTGATATCTGGTCTCTGGGCATCACTCTGATCGAAGCAGCGGAGATGGAGCCTCCTCACCACTCTCTCAACCCCATGAGGGTCCTGCTGAAGATCACCAAATCACCTCCGCCAACTCTGACCAACCCACGCCGCTGGTCAGCACTCCTCCTTCACTTCCTTCCCACAGGGTCTTCATGCTCATAACACAGAACCACAGCTACAGTCTCTTCCTTCATATGACTCTATTACTGTCTGCTATACAGCCACGGCCACTTTATCAGAAACCCTCTCAGTAGCTCCACCTCGTTGGTGTTCAGATGGCGACGGTAGATTTTCTGATGATGTACAGTGTGTATTATTCTCCACTAGACCTTTATCAGGGGTCAGTTTCTGACCACAGGTACACTCTTGTCCAGTATTTTTGGGTGGTGGATCCACTCTCGACCTAGCAGTGACACTAAAGTGTGTAACAACCCCAGTAAGACCCCTGAACCTAATACACCCATACTAGGAGGGGTTTCCAATAAAGTGGCCAGCGATTGGAAGTATCTATATATATTCATCTTCTTCTGTTTTTTGCTCTCAGGTCCTCTCATTTCCAGGACTTCCTGCGGAGGGCGCTGCAGAAGAACCCAGAGTCTCGCTGGGGAGCTCAGCAGCTGCTGGCCCACCCGTTTGCCTACGCTGGCCGGGACGGCAGAGCCCTAAAGGAACTCATCGCTGAGGCTAAAGCAGAGGTCACCGAGGTCATAGAGGCCGAGGTAACTAAGAAAATTAGCCACATGATATTGGCAGAGATATCATAAGACCTAAGTTCAATAGTGTGATTGGTCACTGCTCAGCTAATTTGCATAAAGAACACCAGCGATGCCACAGCCATCCATCAGTGAATGGCTCATGGTCCCAGAGAGCGTGTGCTTGCTCTCTTCAGGTGGGTAGAAGGGTCCTGCCTCCCCCCATCACTCAGGGTGGATGATGCTAGCCAGAATTAGCAGTTAGCTAGCAGTTCTCCTCCAAGCGCATTAAGCTCCAGTGGTCTTGTGTTAGGTAGGTTTGAGAAGTGTTTCGGAGAACAACCGTGCAAGCCTTCACCCTCCCAGTGCTGGTAGCAATGGTGTGATGGGGGGTTCTAGATAGTGGGGGGACTGGGAATGACTTAACTGCGGAACAAAAGCATATTTACATAAAGTCTGATACGGGTTTGGCTGTGCTAATGTAACTTAGCCCATGTTCTAGATAAATGGGAGTCATACAGTGTCCAAAACCACATAATCAAGTCCATTAGAGATTACTGAACATCTAAAGCATGCAGTTAGCATCATGCTAATGCAGACGTGTTCTAATTCCAGTGATTTGCTTCTAAATGCTCTGCTTGATTAAATGGTTAAGGCTTCAGAGTTCTGAGAAGAGCTTGGCTCTAGAACCTGTTTTTAAATGGTGTTATTTACTAAACTACAGCCTGAACATCTTCATGTCTGTCTCTCTATCTGTCTGTCTGTCAGTCCCTGTCAGACCTGCGCTGCTCTGTTGAAGAGGCAGCACCATCAGACACTGAGCCTCCAGCGCAGAAGGATGCAACAACAGATCAACCCCAGGTTCCTCAGACAGCTCCAGCTGTGGAGCCGACAGTGTCTCCGGCTGGCCCTGAGGCCAGTAAAGAGGTTAAAGTGACCCGTCGAGCGTCCAGTGCTCCAGATAAAGCCCAGAAGCTAGCGAGGCGTCTGTCCATGCCTGGAAACCTGCTTTCCTTTCTGACCGGAGGCTCTCGCAGATGCAAATCTGGATTCTGGGGCGATGCAGGGAAACCTGAGGGGACTCAGGATCAACAGGATGTGGGTAAAGGTGGGTTTACTCCGCGGGACTCACCCACTAATCACACTCGGACAGTTAGGCTCTCTGGGACTTCCTGCCACAAATGGCTGTAGCATCACCTGGGATTAAACAGCAATTTCCTGATGACAGGAAGCTGTTGCTGTGGTATCCAGGGTGGTTACTGTGGTATCCCCAGCGATTGTTATGATGTTGCTAGGTGGTTGCTATGCTGCTGCCAAGTGGGTACAACAGTGTTGCTAAGTGACTGCTAGTTGGTTACTATGTCATCCCAGGTGGTTGTAGTGGTGTTGCTAGGTGGCTGGTATAGTTTTTATATGTAGCTGCTAGGTGGTGCTAAAATGCTCAAATGGCTGAATCATCAACTGGGATTGAACCAGAAACTTTGTGGTATCCAGGGTGGTTGCTGTGGTTGACAGTGATTTTTTATGGTGTTGGTAAATGGTTGCTTGGTGGTTAGGTACCCCAGGTGGTTGCCATGCTGTTGCCCATTTGTTGTGAAGTGGTTGCGATGGTGTTAGTAGATGCATGCTATGGTGTTCGTAAATGGCTGGTCGATGGTTGCTATGGTACCCCAGGTGGTTGCTATGCTGTTGTCCAAGTTGTTGTGAGGTGGTTGCTATGGTGTTGATAGGTGGTTGCTATGGCGTTGGTAACTGGTACCTTTGGTGTGGCTAAATATTTCACTTACCATGATACAAGTGTTTGAGGTATAAAGTACTATCATTTAAAAATACTTAAAATATTAGTAATTAATACTATATTAATACTATATTAATAATTACTGCCACCTTTGAATATTGATATTGCAGAAGGCCCGGGTGAAGGAGAACCAGAAGCTGGTGCAAAAGAACCGGGTGTTTCACAGCGCAGTGATGAAGGCAGCGGTGAGGAAAAGGAGGAGAAACCTGAGCCCGATCGTCAGACTGCATCCAATAGGACCACAGACGACACTGACACCAAGGAGGAGACGGAGACTGACGGACAGTGCGGGAGCGCTGAAGGTGAGGCTAACTGCCCCGAGGAAGAGGAGACGCCACAGCAGGAACAGGAAACACTAGATACTGCCAGAGAGGATGCTGAGCATACTGAGGAGGAGATGGAGGAGGAGGAGGAGCCAACACTGAATAGTAAGATATTACACTAAAATCACACTCACAATCACACTTACACACTCACAATCACACTTACACACTCACAATCACACTCACAATCACACTTACACACTCACAATCACACTTACACACTCACAATCACACTTACACACTCACAATCACACTCACAATCACACTTACACACTCACAATCACACTTACACACTCACAATCACACTTACACACTCACAATCACACTCACAATCACACTTACACACTCACAATCACACTTACACACTCACAATCACACTCACAATCACACTTACACACTCACAATCACACTTACACAATTACACTTACACACTCACAATCACACACATTGACAATCACACTTACACACTCACAATCACACTCACAATCACACTCACACTTACACACTCACAATCACACTTACACAATCACACTTACACACTCACAATCACACTTACACACTCACAATCACACACACTTACACACTCAATCACACTTACACATTCACAATCACACTTACTCACAATCACACGTACACACTCACAATCACACTCACAATCACACTCACACTTACACACTCACAATCACACTTACACACTCACAATCACACTCACAATCACACTCACAATCACACACACGTACACACTCACAATCACACTCACATGTACACACTCACAATCACACTTACACACTCACACTCACACTCTCACTCACAATCACACTTACACAATCACAATCACACTCACACTTACACACTCACAATCACACTCACACTTACACACTCACAATCACACTCTCACTCACAATCACACTTACACACTCACAATCACACTCTCACTCACAATCACACTTACACACTCACAATCACTTACACACTCACAATCACACTCTCACTCTCAAACACACACACACACACACACTCTCACTCTTATACACTCTGTTTATGTTTTTATGGTTTGCTTAGATTCCAGTTCTGCTCTTAGACTGAACTCTTACAGCTAATTTTATTTGTATTCATTCTCAGACTGTATTTTATGTATCAGTTAGGCTACACTGTAAATGAAGGTCACCTCCAGCGTACTCAAATAAAGGTAGAATTGAATTGAAAAAAATCTCTATATAATATATATCTGTTACATATATATGTGTGTGCAGGTTAATATTTGGCCCATATTGTAAATAGCGCATTTCACATAAGCTGTCATAATGTAATGGCCATATACTCAATGTGTGACAAATATATGTTTTTCATATTATCTGATATATTTTATAAATCTGAAATCTATATATGACATATATCAGATGTCCCTATGGGATCGCTGGCAACCTGAGCAGAGAGGCAAAACCAGCTGCTGAACATCAGTGTCCCGGTTCTTTCTGACAGTCGGTGTAAATTCCAATGTGTTCTGTTTAGATTTAGACGTTTCCTGAGAAGATCTAACCGCCGTACACCTTTATATTTACAGAGGAATGCTGCCCAGAGGCTGATGCTTTGGTCCAGGATGGGGCTGATCAAGAATCAGCATTTAGGAGATGCCTCCAGCCTCCTGACACAACAACCGCAGACAGTGTGGATCTCCTGACTAAGGCTTTGAGTTTGGAAACATTGCAAAGAAGCAAACCAGGTTTAGAGAGAGAGGACCTTTCACACCTGGACTACCTGGATTTAGCCGGATTGACACAGTCAGCCAAGCTCCCCTCCGGAGTGGAGTTAAGCAGGAGCCCAGCAGTGGAGACACAGCTTCCAAAGGCAGAGGAGGAACATGAGGAACTGACAGAGAACACAACTGACACCTCTGAGGAGATCAGAGAGGAAAAGGCTGACACAGAGAGCGTAGAAGCAGATGGAGAAGCGCAGACTGGTGAGGACAAAGCCATCAGAGTGGATATGGAGGTCAGAGCCGACACAGCTGAAGATTCAGACAGTGAGGAGCAACATCTCACAGACGCTGAGAAGCCAAGCCAGGAGTTAAAAAGTCATGAAAGTGATGAAGAAACACCACCGGTGCAAGAAGGTACCACCATGAACCTCCAGGAGGAGCAGGAACCTCTCCTGAAAGTAAACGAGAAAGAAACTGAAGATGACAAGAAAGACAAGGAGTTCAGGAAGGAGGAGGAAGCAGAAGGTGAGGAGAAGGACGATGACAACACACAGACTGACAAATCAGACCAACATCAAAACACAGCTCTGCTGAGAGGTGACTCTGAAGAAGACACAGGAACTGACCGGGCAGAGCTGCAGAGCGAGAACAGCCCAGAGCAGGAAGCAGAGTCAGGAGGCACCTCAGCAGAAAAGGTCACCAGAGCCAGCAAGCAGGTGAGCTTCGCCGGAGCTGCAGACGCTCAGGAGCCAGGGCAGAAGGATGAGCGGCTGGGCTGTGTCATCAACGGAGGATCTGTGGGGAGTAAAGCAGGACCGGATCACACAGAGAGGAACGGGACTGTCCATCAGAACGTCCATAAACCCACAGGACTGTCCATCTCTGCTAATCCTGACCATGAGAAGGACTGTCCACACCCACCGCTGTCCCCTGCTGATGAAGGGGTGAGTCCACTACACTAGGCCCAGTTTCTCTAAAGCATCTGTGTTCCTCTTAACCAGGAGAGAGAGAGAGAGAGAGAGAGAGAGAGAGAGAGAGAGAGAGAGAGAGAGAGAGAGAGAGAGAGAGAGAGTGTTCAGTGTGATGCTCACGCGACCCTTTAAGAAAACATCTAAGAGGTTTTGGAGAAACTGTAACACTGGTATACACTGGTATACTGGTCAGTCAGCACCCCACCAGCACTGGTCCAGTATAATCATGCTTTGTTTTAAATGCTGGTATACTGGGTAAACAGCCTCTCACTGGTACTAGACCAGTATAAACCAGTATATGTTCTTGCTGTAGAGCCGACTGCATCACTGCTGTACGACTGTGTATGAGTGTGTAGTTTATTGTGTGTGTGCGTGTGTATTTGCAGGTGCTGCCCTCCAACCGCAAGACGGTCAAGAAGACTCGGAAGTTTATGGTGGACGGGCGAGAGGTCAGCGTTACTACCTCAAAGGTTATCAGTGAGAAGGACAGTAAAGACGAGCAGATGCGCTCAGTCAGGTACATCAGACCCTCAGTATTCCCTCAGTATTCCCCCAGTAATCCCTCAGTATTCCCTCAGTAATCCCCCAGTAGTCCCTCAGTAATCCCTCAGTATTCCCCCAGTAATCCCTCAGTATTCCCCCAGTAATCCCTCAGTATTCCCTCAGTAATCCCCCAGTAGTCCCTCAGTAATCCCTCAGTATTCCCCCAGTAATCCCTCAGTATTCCCTCAGTAATCCCTCAGTATTCCCCCAGTAATCCCTCAGTATTCCCTCAGTAATCCCCCAGTAGTCCCTCAGTAATCCCTCAGTATTCCCCCAGTAATCCCCCAGTAGTCCCTCAGTAATCCCCCAGTAGTTCCTCAGTAATCCCCCAGTAATCCCTCAGTAATCCCTCAGTATTCCCCCAGTAATCCCTCAGTATTCCCCCAGTAATCCCTCAGTATTCCCCCAGTAGTCCCTCAGTAATCCCCCAGTAGTTCCTCAGTAATCCCCCAGTAATCCCTCAGTAATCCCTCAGTATTCCCCCAGTAATCCCTCAGTATTCCCCCAGTAGTCCCTCAGTAATCCCCCAGTAGTCCCTCAGTAATCCCCCAGTAATCCCTCAGTATTCCCCCAGTTATCCCTCAGTACACTCTCAGTATTCCCCCAGTAATACCCTTATTAATCCCTGAGTAATCCCTCAGTATTCCCTCAGTAATCTCTGAGTAATCCCTCAGTATTCCCTCAGTAATCTCTGAGTAATCCCTCAGTATTCCCTCAGTAATCTCTGAGTAATCCCTCAGTAATCCCTCAGTATTTCCTCAGTAATCCCTCAGTATTTCCTCAGTAATCCCTGAGTAATCCCTTATTAATCCATGAGTATTCCCTTATTAATCACTGAGAAATCCCTCAGAATACATTGAGTACAGTGATGTGAGCTGTGTGTACGCGTACAGGTGTGTGAATGTAAATGTGTGTGTGTGTGTGTGTGTGTGTGTGTGTCCAGGCGTCAGGAGCTGCATGCTCTGAAGCTGCTCCAGCGTGAGGAGCAGAGGGAGTTCACCCTACTGGAGCAGAAGCTGCAGCAGCAGAGGGAGCAGATGTTTCGCCATATCGAACAGGAAATGACCGTCAGTCTGATGACCACATACACACTAACACACACCTTACACACTAACACACTAATACACACCTAACCATACACACTAACACACACCTTTCACACTAACATACACTTTACACACTAACACACACCTTACACACTAATACACACCTAACCATACACACTAACACACACCCTACACACCTAACACACTAATACACACCTAACCATACACACTAACACACACCCTACACACCTAACACACACCTAACACACTAATACACACCTAACCATACACACTAACACACACCCTACACACCTAACACACTAATACACACCTAACCATACACATTAGCACACACCTTACACACTAACACACACCTTACACACCTAACACACTAATACACACCTAACCATACACATTAGCACACACCTTACACACTAACACACACCTTACACACCTAACACACTAATACACACCTAACCATACACATTAGCACACACCTTACACACTAACACACACCTTACACACCTAACACACTAATACACACCTAACCATACACATTAGCACACACCTTACACACTAACACACACCTTACACACCTAACACACTAATACACACCTAACCATACACACTAACACACACCGTACACACTAACACACACCTTACACACCTAACACACTAATACACACCTAACCATACACACTAACACACACCTTACACACCTAACACACCCTACACACCTTACACACCTAACACACCTTACACACCTAACACACTAATACACACCTAACCATACACACTAACACACACCTTACACACCTAACACACTAATACACACCTAACCATACACACTAACACACACCTTACACACCTAACACACTAATACACACCTAACCATACACACTAACACACACCTTACACACCTAACACACTAATACACACCTAACCATACACATTAGCACACACCTTACACACTAACACACACCTTACACACCTAACACACTAATACACACCTAACCATACACACTAACACACACCGTACACACCTAACACACCCTACACACCTTACACACCTTACACACCTAACACACCTTACACACCTAACACACCTTACACACCTAACACACTAATACACACCTAACCATACACACTAACACACACCTTACACACCTAACACACTAATACACACCTAACCAGACACACTAACACACACCGTACACACTTTACACACCTAACACACTAATACACACCTTACACACCTAACACACCCTACACACCTTACACACCTAACCATACACACTAACACACACCGTACACACTTTACACACCTAACACACTAATACACACCTAACCATACACACTAACACACACCTTACACACCTAACACACCCTACACACCTAACACAGTAATACACACCTAACCATACACACTAACACACACCTTACACACCTAACACACCCTACACACCTTACACACCTAACACACCCTACACACCTAACACACTAATACACACCTAACCATACACACTAACACACACCTAACCATACACACTAACACACACCTTACACACCTAACACACCATACACACCTAACACACTAATACACACCTAACCATACACACTAACACACACCTTACACACCTAACACACCATACACACCTAACACAGTAATACACACCTAACCATACACACTAACACACACCTAACCATACACACTAACACACACCTTACACACCTAACACACCCTACACACCTAACACACTAATACACACCTAACCATACACACTAACACACACCTTACACACTGCTGGCCTGCAGAGTAAGAAGCAGTACTATGACGGTGAGTTGGAGCGGTTGGAGAAGCAGTATCAGCAGCAGAGTGTGAGGATGGAGGCTGAACACACACAGCGGCTGCAGGAGGAGGCCCGCCGCCTCAAAACCCAGCAGGAGAAAGAGCTCAACCGCAAGAGCAGCTCACTGAAGGCTGACCCTAAAGAGGTACTGACCACATCACTGACCACACAGAAATACTGACCACATCAATGACCTCAGAGCAGATTTACTGACCATAAAGAGATACTGACCACATCAATGACCCCAGAGCAGATTCACTGACCATACAGAGATACTGACCAAATCAATGACCCCAGAGCAGATCCACTGACCATACAGAGATACTGACCAAATCACTGACCTCAGAGCAGATTCACTGACCATACAGAGATACTGACCAAATCAATGACCCCAGAGCAGATCCACTGACCATACAGAGATACTGACCAAATCAATGACCCCAGAGCAGATCCACTGACCATACAGATACTGACCAAATCAATGACCCCAGAGCAGATCCACTGACCATACAGAGGTACTGACCACATCACTAACCTCAGAGCAGATTCACTGACCATACAGAGATACTGACCACATCACTGACCTCAAAGCAGATTCACTGACTCTACCGAGGTACTGACCACTGTCTGTTGGTGCTGCAGGAGCAGCGGTTTGTGCAGAAGCAGCAGCAGGAGCTGAATGAGGCTCTGCAGAAAGCTGTGCAGGAGCACAAGAGGAAGGTGGCCTCAATGGACTGGGAGGTCACTGTCAAATCTCAGCAGCTTAAAAGAGGTACACCCCTTACACACTCACTCAGTACCTGCTGTGGAACTAACGGGTTCTGTGGTTCTGAGGGTGTGGAACTGAAGTTCTCATGGCGCCTGTGATCAGGCCTGTGTTGTAAGTGAGCCTTCCACAGCATGCATGCAGTTTCATCAGGAAATGGGCGCATTAGTGAGATCCTGTTGCTGTGGGTTCGCACCACTGTCCTCTTTAGAGTGACAATAGCACCCCCTTGTGGAGAAGCTTCAGCAGGCTAAATGTCAGGGTTGCTTCTCATCCAGCTCTGAGGCTAATTCATGTATCCATATTTACTGCAGCACGGGAGTCTGTGATTTGGGAGTTGGAACAGCGCCACCTGCAGGAGAAATACCACTTGTTTAAGCAGCAGGTGAAAGAGCAGTACTCTCTACAGAGGCAGCAGCTCAGCAAGAGACACAACAAGGTGAGGGAGTCTGCTGGGACAGCACACACTACAGCTCACATCTCAACAGAGAGCTGATATTACAGTATGCATCATACAGTCGGAACATTAATATACTTTGAGTAGCTGTACCTAATGCCTATTTTACAGAAATGATGATATGCTGCATATCAGTGTTTATTATTTACCAACATATAAATAAATACAAATATATGTCAATGTAATATTATATTATATTATATTCTGATTGAAATGCAACATATTTACCTAACACACTAATACACACCTAAACATACACACTAACACACACCTTACACACCAATACACACCTAACACACACCATACACACTAACACACACCTAACCATACACACTAATACACACCTTACACCCTAACACACACCTTACACACCAATACACACCTAACACACACCATACACACTAACACACACCTAACCATACACACTAACACACACCTTACACCCTAACACACACCTTACACACCAATACACACCTAACACACACCTTACACATTAACACACACCTAACCATACACACTAACACACACCTTACACACTAATACACATCTAACACACTAACACACACCTTACACACCAATATACACCTAACACACACCTTACACACTAATACACACCTAAACATACACACTAACACACACCTTACACACTAATACACACTTAAACATACACACCAACACACACCTTACACACTAATACACACCTAAACATACACACTAACACACCTTACACATTAACACACACCTAACCATACACACTAACACACACCTTACACACTAATACACACCTTACACACCAATACACACCTAACACACACCTTACACACTAACACACACCTAACCATACACACTAACACACACCTTACACCCTAACACACACCTTACACACTAATACACACGTTACACACCTAACACACACCTAACACACACCTTACACACCAATATACACCTAACACACACCTTACACACTAATACACACCTAAACATACACACTAACACACACCTTACACACTAATACACACTTAAACATACACCCTAACACACACCTAACACACACCTAACACACACCTTACACACCAATATACACCTAACACACACCTTACACACTAATACACACCTAAACATACACACTAACACACACCTTACACACTAATACACACTTAAACATACACACCAACACACACCTTACACACTAATACACACCTAAACATACACACTAACACACACCTTACACATTAACACACACCTAACCATACACACTAACACACACCTTACACACTAATACACACCTTACACACCAATACACACCTAACACACACCTTACACACTAACACACACCTAACCATACACACTAACACACACCTTACACCCTAACACACACCTTACACACTAATACACACGTTACACACCTAACACACACCTAACACACACCTTACACACCTTATATTGTTAATGTACTTAAATGTCCATATATTTTTTTCCATATGGAAGAACAATGTCTCTTGGAACAGCAGAAAGGCAATATATAAAATCAAGTAATAATAATAATACAAAATTATAAAAAAGTATTGTTATTATGTATTTTGTTTATTTGTTATTATTGTTTTTATTATCTGATAAATAGTTTTTGTTGGATACTGGTGCTGGAAGCCGTTTGCTGTTTTATCAGGATATGGAGCGCGCTTCCCGGTTTCAGCAGTCTCTGTTGGAGGAGCAGAAGTCTGCTCAGGCTCAGGAGAGAGGTCGCTTCCACAAAGCCCAGCGTGCCGAGGCCAAGGCCAAACTGACCCAGTACAGACAGGAGCTGAGGAGGCAGGGGCTCAGTGGACCCGAGCAGAGACAGAAAATCCTACAGGTGACATGATGATGACGTGATGATGCAGAAAGTTCAACACACTCATATCAGAACCCTCCTGATTATCCCCACATTTACATTCATGGCATTTAGAAGATGCTCTTGTCCAGAGTGACTCACAGAGGTGCTTCACTGTCCACTCAGACAGGACCCCTAGCTAGTATGAGTAGAGTCCAGAGATAGCTCAGAGCCTAGACCCGTACAGCTACATTCATACACCACACTGTATCTGAATGTCCAAGAAATCAGAACGCTCATTAGAACCCTGTGGGGGATTTGGGGTCTGATACGGAGGCCGGTAAGCTGGAGAACACGGTAGGGGGTTTAGGTAGTGGAGTAATTCTAACATGCTGCATATCCTCTCTCTCTTTTGGGGGCCAAACATCTCTGGTGTGTCTCTCTCTCTCTATGTGGTGTCTGGGGTGGTCAGTTCTTGTCGGAGGAAGAGTCCAAGCAGAAGCAGGAGCGCAGCATACTGCAGGAGAACCAGGAGAACCAGCTGAAGGAGGTGCAGGAGCAGTGCGACGCTAATGTCACTGAGCTCCAGCAGCTGCAGGTAACCAGCATACTTCATATGACTCCATCCGTCCAGCAGTGGGGACAGTGGGGACAGTGGGGACAGGTCAGAGTCCAGGCTGGATATGTGGGTTGAGGATGTGTGTGTGTTTCAGAACGAGAAGCTGCAGGTGCTGGTGGAGATGGAGAAGAAGAAGATCAAGTGTCTGGAAGATGAACACACGCTGGAGCTGAATGAGTGGAGGGACATACTAGCCTGCAGGAAAGAGGTAGGGTGTGATGGACAATACTGGCCGCTTTATCGGAAACTCCCTCTTCTGTAGCTTCACCTTGCTGGTGTTCAGTTAGAGACTGGGGTTTCTAATAAAGTGGCCAGTGAGTGGAAGCACAAGGTAGGGGTTTCTAATAAAGTGGCCAGTGAGTGGAAGCACAAGGTAGGGGTTTCTAATAAAGTGGCCAGTGAGTGGAAGCACAAGGTAGGGGTTTCTAATAAAGTGGCCAGTGAGTGGACATAAAATGTAGGTGTTTCTAATAAAGTGGCCAGTGAGTGGAAGCTCAAGGTAGGGATTTCTAATAAAGTGGCCAGAGAGTGGACATACAAAGTAGGTGTTTCTAATAAAGTGGCCAGTGAGTGGACATACAAAGTAGGTGTTTCTAATAAAGTGGCCAGTGAGTGGAAGCACAAAGTAGGTGTTTCTAATAAAGTGGCCAGTGAGTGGACATACAAAGTAGGTGTTTCTAATAAAGTGGCCAGAGAGTGGAAGCACAAGGTCAGGGTTTCTAATAAAGTGGCCAGAGAGTGGAAGCACAAGGTAAGTGTTTCTAATAAAGTGGCCAGAGAGTGGAAGCTCAAGGTAGGGGTTTCTAATAAAGTGGCCAGAGAGTGGAAGCACAAGGTAGGTGTTTCTAATAAAGTGGCCAGAGAGTGGAAGCTCAAGGTAGGGGTTTCTAATAAAGTGGCCAGAGAGTGGTAGCACAAGGTAGGTGTTTCTAATAAAGTGGCCAGAGAGTGGAAGCTCAAGGTAGGGGTTTCTAATAAAGTGGCCAGTGAGTGGAAGCACAAGGTAGGGGTTTCTAATAAAGTGTCCAGTGAGTGGAAGCACAAGGTAGGTGTTTCTAATAAAGTGGCCAGAGAGTGGAAGCTCAAGGTAGGGGTTTCTAATAAAGTGGCCAGTGAGTGGAAGCTCAAGGTAGGGGTTTCTAATAAAATGGCCAGTGAGTGGAAGCTCAAGGTAGGGGTTTCTAATAAAGTGGCCAGTGAGTGGAAGCACAAGGTAGGGGTTTCTAATAAAGTGGCCGGGGGTGAACCTAACTGTCTGGCACTGTGTGTGTGGGTGTGTGTAGGCATTAGAAGAGGACCTGGCTCGTAGGAGGAGAGAATATGAAGGAAGCAGAAGAAGAGGCAGTGAGCCAGAAGCTCGGCATCAAGCTCGGCGCTCCAGATTCTTCCCCAGCCTCAGCTTCTCTTAAACAGGGACATCTCCCCTCATCTCAACCAAACTGAGCTTCTGTTTCAGAATGTAAAATGTATGTTTAAATATGTACAGAAACGTAGACACACGACCTCGGCTTCTTCTGGGAGGATGGAGAGGGTTGGGGACACCTGTAAACACGTGTATATAGATTATTCATTAGCTCTTTTTATTTTGCACTAAAGGCTGATCTGTTCTAACTGTGTGACCCACGAGTCCTAACCTGCAGGGTAGCTGTGCTAATGTCCTCCTCTTTTCTCATCAAAACAAAGACCAGAAACACACAGTTTCCAGTAAAGAGTGGGCAGGGCTTATGGGAAATGCACTTACTGACAGTCTGTGCTCTGAGAGAAATGAAAAGTCTTAAGTTGCAGATGTTAGTTTAGAAAAACATCTATTATGTTGCTCAGCGTACCCAGCAGATCTGACATCAGAAAGACGTTGAATGTTGGTTACTTAACTACACTATATTTCCAAAAGTTTGTGGACACCCCTTCTAATGAATGCATTCAGCTAGTATAAGCTGCACCCATTGCTGACACAGATGTGCAAATGCACACACACAGCTTGTCTAGTCCCTGTAGAGAAGACGCACTGCCAATAGAATAGGACTCTCTGGAGCAGATCAATAAGCATGAACCTATCAGCACCATGCTGCCTAATGCCAGGCATGTGTTCTCTGGAATGATGGTGGAGGAGCTCCATCCAGTTGGGGATGATGAGGTGGGGTTGTGATCATCCAACATCCAACATCCATTCTCCTCCAGAATCTAGTAGAAAGTCTACTCCAGTTACTCCAATACCAATACCCTTAATTTTGGGGAAAATTATTAAGCAGGTGTCCCAATACTTTTGTCCATACGGTGTGTCAGTGTCTAACAACATTAGAATTTCACATTGTGGATGTTAACGTTATATACGTTTAGATCAGAACTTACTGCATATCAACATTGGCTGCCGTCACAATTCTACATCAAACTGACGTTGGCAACTGACCTCACGACCTTCATTCAGCCAGATAACGATGGCTACCGACACTGACGGCCAGCGGGGTATGGGTACACAGATGATAGTTTTCCGTATTGCAAACTACAGCTAAAACGGTGTGTAGTTCTGTACTTAATGATGTAATTACAGTAAACTACTGCTCCATTTACAGTGACTCTCACAGTGAATCAGATGACAGGTCCATATGCGGCCTGTATGAGCAGCCCAACTGGGAACCAGAACATTTTGTCCTCAGGTTCCATGTTGCCCCCACATATGGATGTCCACCAGGGTCAGTGATGGGACCCTGGGTGGTACAGTGCACATGGGGCCTAGATGGGACCTGTGTGAGATTTAGGTGTGCTGTAACATTGGGGCCCATTTGGGAAGCCCAGCTAGGTCCCAGTGGAAACCTGGAAATCACTGAGCCCCAGTGAGCATGTAGACTGGGATGGGGCAGCTTAGCTCACGGTTCAGAGTCAGGATCAGGATTAAAGGCCAGGATGTTGTATAAGCTGTATCTGTTGATAATCATCTTCATGGTTCTTGTACTCGTGTAAAAATAAGAAATGCTGTAAGAAAATAAAAGAAGACAAACTTTATCCCGGGTTTCAGAGTTTCACAAAATAATGCAGTAAACCTGAGTCTCTCTACTGACCCGACAGTGTGGGTTCTCCCTGTGCCTCAAAAACCGCTCTGACCCGTTGAGGAATGGACTCCACCAGGCCTCTAAAGGTGTCCAAGACCAACGTTAGCTGCAGATCCTTTAAGTCCTGTAAGTTGTGAAGTGGGCGGGGCCTCCATTAGCATGACCCTGTCACCGGTTCACTGGTTGTCCTTTCTCCTTGGAGCACGTTTGGTAGGTACTGACCACTGCGTACCGGAAACACCCCACAAGACCTGCTTGCTGATGTTCTGGAGATGTTCTGACCCAATCATTATCTAGAACATCACAGTTTGGTTCTTGTCAAAGTGTCTCAGATTCTTATGCTTGTCCATTTTTTTTTTTTTATCACCTTCAAGACCTGACTGTTCACTCACTGCCCTATAGATCCACCCTTAAGAGGAGACACTGGATCAGTGTTATTTACTGTGTGAAAATGGTAGGCACTATGACCCAAAAATGCGCCACAGAGTGAAGCAGCAAACGAGGGAGGACGAGGTTTGGAACACAGCCACTGAGCCCCTCCTCGCCTGGGGAAGGAAACCCCGCCTCTAACAGAAACACAGCACGCAGTTTCAGCCAGGAGCAGCTGAGGAACCCGCCTGAGACCCGGTTCCGCCGCTGTCTGGAGGAACCCTCACCGCGAGGTAAGAAAGCAGGGTATTACAGGTTATCTAGAACCAGCAGACTCTGCTAAAGCCAAGCTCAGGGCAGTGGATGATGGTGTGAGATGTGATGGTGACAGCACAGTGCTGGGTCTCCTGTTTTTCAGCATGCTGGAGTCTATGGGTGTGTTCTCAGGTTATTGTGGGGATGAGTGGGGCTGTAAATCTGAGCAGGGCGTGGCCAGACGCTGCCGAGGGTCCTGATGCTGCTCTGGAGCTACACTGTAGATCAGGGCTCAGCCCCACCCCTGCTGGACCGGTCAGTTTAACTGGTTTGATTAAGTCGAATAAACACTTGAGATGATGAGCTAATAGAGAGCATAGTGATGTAGAGCTGTGTGTCTGGGCAGTAGGTGTGATGGAATCAGTGGAACCGGTCAGAAAGTGGTTCTGAGGCTCTGAAGTTGGTCTAAAACTTTACTAATAATATTTTGCTTTGCAAACTTTTATTCAAAGTATTTTAGTATGAATTAGTATTTTTAGTGTGGATTTAGTGAATATGTACAGCATGTCCACATTTATGTGGACACCCCTTCTAATGAAAGCATTCAGCTACTTAAAGCTGCACCCAGATAGCTAGAAGAAGCAGATCATCATGACCCTATTGGCTCCATGCTGCCTAATGCCAGGTGTGGGCTAGAGGGGTATAAAGCCCCCCAGCATTGAGGAGCTGTGGAGCAGTGGAGGAACTGTGTTCTCTGGAATGATGGTGGAGGAGCTCCATCCAGTACTTTTGGGATGAGTTGGGGAAGATGAGGTGGGATGGTGATCATCATCCAGCATCCTGATCTCACAAACACTCCTGTCGCTAAGTACAATCAAATCTTCACTGCAATGCTCCTCCTAAATTTTTATTCCCAACAAAAGCAGGATCAGCTCTTTTTAATATCCTTGATTTCAGAAGAAACAATTAATGAGCAAATGTCCCAATACTTTTGTCAATCTGAGAATGAATAAAGTGAATATGTTGTCATTGGTAAAGTTAAATAATTTGTTTATATATATATATATATATATATGTTTATTATTAAAAATGAATGTTCACATCAGTTATTTGAAGATTAATTAAGTAAATTACTTCTCACTTGTGTGTATTAAATATAATAGGTTATATTTATTGTAGTAAATACGTTTTTTTTAGCATGATCAAAGTGAATACAGTATTGTTAATAAAGTTAATAAATTGTCATTAATAAAATGCATGTAATTTATAACATCTTACCACAAAAAATAATTAAGTATTAAAAACTGATAAATCACTGATCAAATCTGACAGTAACCGTTGAAATGTTTACACTGATGAATTCAGGTGTAGTTCAGTACTCCTGCCACCAGGTGGCTACAGAAAGTTAATTCATCTGCAGCAATAGAAGACGAGAGGCCTCGTGCTCCTGAGAGCTACAGCTAAAGCTCTAGCCTGAAGTCCTTTCTTGGGAAAACCTGATGTTTTTATGCCCAGAAGGACTTGAGGTCATTACCTGTTTCCTCAGTCTTCATGGATAATTCTGACTTAAGGAATTATTGGCTGATGAGAGAGGAGGATAACCAAGAACTTCACAAGCAACATTTTCTAGGGTTGAGACTTTGATCTTAGACAATTCAACATAATACAAATCTTTCCACCACTGCTCCTCCCAACGTTATAGCTAAAACTGATCAAACCACAACATAATAACATCATAATAATAATATATGCAGGATTTTTCAGCCTGCTCTGGCTACTGCAGGGGGCCGCGGGTTTGAATCCCGAGCCATGCCACTTTGCCACCAGTAGTCGTAGTCAGAGAGAGCACAACTGGCCATGTTCTCTCCAGGTGGGTAGATGGCGCTCTCTCCCCTCATCAGTCTTAAGCGATGTTGGTTGGTACAGGTCTGTTAGCTGGTGAGGAGGAGCTGGGGACCCAGTGCTTTCCTCTGAGTGTGTTGACTAAACAAAGGGTGAGAAGTGTAACCATAGAGACGGTTTACTCCCGGCATCAACATACCCTTTGTATCCGGACTGAATCTGGACTGGGTTCTACTCCGACCGGGTTCTGTTTACGCTTGTCATTAGAAGGCGCCTCCGGTGAGATCAGATCAGATCAGATTCAATTTTCCTTTCAAAAAATGATCTTCCTGTAAACCGCGGCGTCTCATCAGAACCGTCCTGCTTTGGGAGGCAGTGAACAGTTTAGAGGAACCGTAGATGGCGTATTGGCATGGATGAGATCCACTATCCTCATAGTAACAGACTTTTTGCTGAGACGTCTGTTCCTGTAGTGATGAAGATTGAGTTGGATTGGTCTGTGGTCAGATTTCAGTACCAGATGTGAAAAGTGGCCCAAATCAGAACTGAAGGTGTCAAAGGAAGCGTGTTTCCTGACTGTGCCCTAACACAAAGTGTCCATCTCTAATTACAGGATGAGGCAGCTGTGCCGTTTCACATTGCTGTGTCTGGCTGTCATGGCAGCTCTGCACGACACATCAGAAGGCAGGGGTGGAAAATCATCCTCCAGCAAAGGAACATCTTCATCCTCCAGTAAAGGAACATCTTCATCCTCCAGCAAAGGAACATCTTCATCCTCCAGCAAAGGAACATCTTCATCCAGTGCAAGCAAAACTTCTACGTCATCCTACAAGCCAGTTAAGGGAACCAGCACGAAGGGCAGCTACCCCAGGCAACCCACCATGAATGTCCCTGTTGGCAGAAACCCAGGGGGATATCCTAATCAGTACCCTGCCGGTGGGAGTTATCCAGCTGGAGGCCAGTATCCAGGACGGGGAGGCTCAAGCCCTGGAGGTTATCCCAACCAGTACCCTGCTGGGGGTAGCTACCCTGCAGGTGGAAGTTATCCATCTGGAGGTCAGAATCCAGCAGCAGGAGGCAGTAGTCCTGGAGGGTATCCCAACCAGTACCCTGCTGGTGGGAGTTATCCAGCTGGAGGCCAGTATCCAGGACGTGGAGGCTCAAGCCCTGGAGGTTATCCCAACCAGTACCCTGCTGGGGGTAGCTACCCTGCAGGTGAAAGTTATCCATCTGGAGGTCAGAATCCAGCAGCAGGAGGCAGTAGTCCTGGAGGGTATCCCAACCAGTACCCTGCTGGTGGGAGTTATCCAGCTGGAGGCCAGTATCCAGGACGTGGAGGCTCAAGCCCTGGAGGTTATCCCAATCAGTACCCTGCTGGTGGTAGCTACCCTGCAGGTGGAAGCTATCCATCTGGAGGTCAGAATCCAGCAGCAGGAGGCAGTAGTCCTGGAGGGTATCCCAACCAGTACCCTGCAGGTGGGAGTTACCCATCTGGAGGCCAGTATCCAGGACGAGGGGGTTCCAACCCTGGAGGTGTAAATCCAGGGGGATATCCCAACCAGTACCCTGCGGGTGGGGGTTACCCAGCCGGAGGGCAGTTCCCTGCAAGAGGTGGTGTAAACCCAGGAGGATATCCTAACCACTACCCTGTAGGGGGAGGCTACCCAGCAGCTGGTGGCTACCCAGTGAGAACAGGAGGTCAGCCAGGAGGATACCCAGGTGGTTACCCATCAGTAGGAGGGGCTTATCCCAACTGGAATCCCAATAACAAGATCCTTAGTCCTCGCTATGGAGGTGGATTTGGAGGTATGGGTCACGGAATTGGTGGTTCCCCTTTTTCACGTTCGGTACACAACATGGGTTACAATCCCTCAGTGAAGTCTAAGGGTTTTGTGAAAAAGGCAATGGTGGCAGCTGGAGTTGGAGCAGTCGCAGGGATGGCAGTGGGTTATGGCCTGGGACGCTTTCCGAGACCCCATTTTAGCTTTAGCAGTCCACAAGAGGAGCATTACTACAACCACTACATGTACCGTCGCTACGGCACCAAATCTACTGACCAAAACGATTATGGTCGAGATTACATCTTCAAGCCACCACCTGAGGTGCAGAGCTATGAGAAATACATGGACACTTGCATGAACAGAACCGACCTGTTACGAGATCAGGACACGAAGGTCAGCAAGAAGACCCTAGACACAGAGATCGGTAGATCTCCTGCTCTGGATACAGGCACCCCTGAGAGCCCTGGCCCTGCAGACAGTGGCATTAGCAACGTCCAGAGAGACGAATCCATCTCTGGATCTCCTGCTCTTGCTAACGGCACTCTTGAGAAAGCAGACGCCGCAGACAGTGCCGTTAACAACGCTCAGACAGTTGGCCCTGAGGACAACGGTACAAAGTCAGAAGTCCTAGTGCCTGCTGGACTCCAGGAGAGTGATGCGGACACGGTGAGCATCACAGAGATTGGGTACCCTGCACTCATCCAGCAAATGAAAGTTCGTAAGTGTTTGCAGTTGTACATGGTATTCTCTGAGAGCTTCCTGCAGAAGCAGACCGCAGAGAAACTCGAACAGGGTGACCACAGAGTCCAAAAGGAATCGCCTTCCTCAGGCCCACAACTACTGCCCACTACTGTCATTGTGGCCCTCAGCAGTGCCCTCCTGCTGCTGTGAGAGCAAGGACACTACCCTGCAAACACACTCAGAGTGTTTCATCTTTTTCCTCAAACCGTTCTTCAGGGCCTGGCTCATCTGATGGTCCTCGTTTTTCTCATCCCCTGTCTTAGACGTTAGGGAAGTGAAGTCGCTACCTGCCGTCTTCTTCTGTATTATGGGTGCCATCATCATCAACATCAGGGTCATCTTTGTTGTAGAATATTGTAGATCTCTAACCGTCAAGGTTACACTATATGGACAAAAGTATTGGGACAACGTGTATTAAAGTAGGTAGCTGGATGCATTTATTAGGAGGGGTGTCCACAAACTTTTGGACATATAGTGTTTCTCTGCTTCACTTGACTTCTGCCTCAGTTTCCAGACAATCACCCCAAACAGCCTCCTCTCCACACTGTAGCCCCCCTGACTGTTCTGAGTAAAACTGCAGATCATCTGCTTTGCCCTGAGAGCTGGGTTGAGAAACTTGGACCCGATCACAAGTGCAATTCTTATGTACATCTGTACTCAAGGAAGATATATCTGTACAGTGTTTCCCACACGTCTGACCCATCGCTCATTAGATATCCAGGCTCATCACTGTGTTTACTGGATCAGCGCTTTAAAGAAGGCATTACGTCACTCTTCGGACGTTTTCACACTAGAGCGTTCTGATCTAGGATCCTGATGAAATCTGTGACCCGGGGTTCGCTGCAGGTGAAGAAGCTATTCGACTTCTCGCCAGATACAAACAGCGGACGGTTCCGGCACGGTCAAAGGCCATGACTCCAGAAAGCTCTTTTCTTCACTGCGTGAGTGTTAGTATCCAAACGAAAGTCATGAACGGTGTCCTACAAGTTTCAGAATTGCTCTCAAAAAAAGTCACATTCGAAATTGCGCAAGCGATCCACGGTTCGAATAGAATTCTTCTGTGTGAAAGCAAACCAGTGATGATAAGCCCCTCCCACAAACGAGCCCAGAAGAGGACCTCTGTGCAAACTTGTGTTCAGGAAAAGTGTGAAAACGCCCTTAAAGTGCACTAATGAAGGAGCTATGAATGGTTATTTGAGTGAAGCCACAGAAGAAGCAGTTCTGGTCGCATGTGGAACCAGTGAAAGGTGTAAAGGTGGGGGAAACACTGATGAATTAGTTACATCTTAAACTGGGTATTTTACCTGATTCACTTCTGGACTCTCTGTTCACACACACTTACACACACACACACACACACATTCCACAGCTGCTTTTGTTTAGTTTTTCATTCTCTTTAATATATATTTATTTAATAATATATATTTAATATATATTCTATTTAATATAATATTTATACATGATTACTTCTTTTCTCAGATAAGATTAATATTAATCAAATATTCTGCTCTTTAATATAAACACACTGATATGTGTACATATTAATCTCCGTGTTGCATCGTATATTATGTGATATTATGCATGAAATTAAGAATTAGAGAACTGCTGTCTTTTTTTTTTTTTTTTTTTTAAGATGGGCTGCGTACTTCTCCCAGTAATCAGAAACAGATTTGCACTAATAACACACTGGAACCTTTTTGCCTCTTTACTGAATGTTTCTGTTATTTGGAAATAAATAATAGCATGTGTAAAAGCTGAATGGTAAGAGACTGATTTTTGGGGATGATTGAATTGTTTAACAGCAGTTGATGTGGTTTATTCATCCACAGTAATGTAATCAACCAGCACTGTTGAAAAGTTTTATTGAGATTATTAAGATTATCTATTAAATGTAAACTTAGATGAGATCGAACACGGACACGTGTAGCTTGTAAAAGTTATGTTAAAAGTTAAGTTATCCAACCAAAATGAAGGCGGTCACCATAGCAACATCACCGGGCTCCTTTAGAGATGCTTGCAGCGTTGCTAGGGAACCAGGTGCTTTAGAAAGAGAGGGCCGTGATTAGATGAAGAACTAATGATGCAGAGACATCAGCAAACAGCAGGACAGGAGCTCTCAGGAGCGTTTATTCAGTCAGAGCAACACAGGGGAGCGTAACGACTCTAACACACCGTCCATCAGCAGATACACTAACTTCATTATACCATATCAGCACATCTCAAACTCAGAACTCTTACATCTTACATATAATAATAATAATAATAAAACTCTGAAAACACTTTAAAAACAGCCCTTTAAAGCACAGCACTATTATAAAATTATAGCAATTATACAAAACCAACCCGGCAGAGATAACCCCTCACCACATTCACCTGTTCACACTCTCAGAACAGGAGCTCTGCTCTCAGCCGACTCGCTGAAGTCATAAAACACCCAAACCAGCTTCAACCACCATGATCACGGACTGCTGCGATCTCCATCAGATCCATGTCTCCAAGCGATCCGTAGCAGTCAGTGTATATGGGGATCTGTCTACCTGACTGTCTGTTTGTCTGTCTGTCTGTCTGACGGATCTAGATGCTAGTTGCTGATGTTATGCTTCAAATCTCAACCCTGTTACTCGTTTAAACCCCAGTCAGCAAAGAAACCTTAAAAACAGAGTTACTGGAACTGCATTGTCTTGTTAAGTAAGGATGGAGGCGATGCTGGTTTAGCATTTCAGCAAATTAAAGGAGCAGTTCAGGATCATGACTGATATCTAAACCCAGAGTCAGTCGATCACCTGAGACGTGTTCGGTATCTGACGTAAGGAAATGCTAGGATAATGTTGCTAACAAAACCTAGATTTAGACTGTCACCAATCTCATCTCTAAAAACACGCCCCCAAAATCTTTATGATATCAGGATAGATCCATCCTCCTCCTCCTCATCACGTCCCGCTCTGTAGAGCTGCTCCTCTCTCAGACCGGAGCGCAGTGGGTGGAGTGATACACACACTGCGCTGAGGTGAAGGTGGTTCCGGGTCCTCCAGTGTTCCTTAGCTCTGTGGTTCTGGTTCTGTTTGGGTTTAGTGACAGTCAGTGTTTGTTAGCAACGCTAGCCCAGCATCTCCTATTGTAAATAAAAGAAGCTCATGTGTCAGATACAGAACATGACTCAACTGATCGACTGAATCTGGGGTCAGAGATTAATGACGTGAGTTTTCTGAACTGCTCCTTTAATCACGGTATCCAAGAACTGCTCCATCTGAGCACCTAAGCATTGAATATATATTATAAACCAGCACGTCAGAAAGTCATCATATAAAACACGGCCATCCTCACCCTTACAGTCCATAAGGCCACACCTGACCCTCCCCCAATTTATAATTAGCTTTAAAAATGATTACAGTTTGCTTTTTGCAGCTCCGTTCAGATGATTGAGAAGGTTAGAACACACCTCCCGCCAGTTTCAGCCTAACATGAAGACGCTGAGTGCCACTCCAAGCATTAGGAGAGTGTCCAGAGCGGGCCCTGAGCTGCCTCCACCCTTGTAGTACCTCCAGTCAGAGCGGTTATGGTAGCCTGGTCCATCAGGGTGGTAGTACCGTCTGTCCTCTTCAGAAGAATCATCGTAGCCATAGCCGTAACCATGGCCGTACCTGGGTCTGCCCAAAGAGCCAAGGCCGTAGCCGATAGCCGCCCCGCCGATAGCCCCAGCAGCAGCCGCCCCGGCCAGCTTCAGCCCCTGTTTGGAGGAGCCTTTGTTCTGAGTGGGTGGGGTTTTACTGCCCATTCCTACTCCTTTACCCCGCCCCCGGAACACACCCCCTCTCTTACCAGAGGCCCAGGGGCAGAAAGAGGCCACCAGCAACATCCACACACACACCAAGGTCAGTGTCCGACGGCCCAGCATGACCTGATCTCTCCTGCAAGAAGACACAGAGGTAAGTGAAGACCAGTGAGTGGAAGCACAAGGTAAGTGTGGACAGTATAAAGTGGTCTAATAAAGTGGACAGTAAGTAGAAGTACAAGGTTGAGAAAGCTGTCCAGGCTGAAACACCCCATATAACTTCACTGTGAATGGGCGGGGCTAAGCAGCTGTAGGCCGAATAGGAAGATGAACTGTATGTTGTTTATGGACTGTACATTCTGTATGGACAGTATATGGACTGTATAGACTGTACATGGACTGTATGGACTGTATGTAGACTGTATATGGACTGTATGGCCAGTATATGGACTGTATGACCAGTATATGTACTGTATGTGGACTGTATGGACTGTATGGACTGTATGTGGACTGTATGTGGACTATATGGATTGCATATGGACTGTATGTAGGAGAATGAACGGTGGTGTTTTGAAATCCAAACGTCCTGTATGTGGACTATATAGACTGTATTTGGACTGTATATGGACTGTATGGATTGTATGTGGACTATATGGACTGTATATGGTCTACATGGACTGTATGTAGACTGTATGGACTATAGATTGTATTGTACAATCTATTGTATACGCTATAGGCCCTTTAGCGTTAAAACCCTCAAAATCTGCCTAGACCTGCAGATTCACCCACATTGTGCGATCCAATCTCTCTCAGCCGGGCCGAACAACACCACACTCCTCTCTTCATCAGCCACATTACACAATTACAGTGGAGAGGGAGAGGCATGGGGCGTTTCTCGCTCTAATGCACTTCAATAGAGCAGCGCTGACAGCCTGGCAACAAAGCGAGCGAGTGTGCGTTCTGGACGTGTGTTAACTGCATCTAGAATGAACTCTGCTGGGGTCAAATGATGACCAGAGCTCTCATTCACAATGGGTAATATGGTTGCTTAAGCAGATATGGATCTCAAATGACCAGTAAAGGCCTCTGCACGCTCTGTTTGTCCAACACACACCAGCTCTACCTATTTATCTTCATTCAGCTGAGCATACAGTAGGATCATTTGGAAGCTCAAATGGATTCATTATCAAATATTCTTTGTCGGAAGCATCTAAATGGAGTTATTGCTCAGTAAACAGCCATAGTGCCCTCCAGAATAGCAGCCAAATGAAGTGGATCATGTTTATGACCCCCCCCCCATGGTGGCCCATCTGTTTCCGTGTGCTGAGCAGAAGTGTGAAAATGCTTCAGGATGCTTCTGCTGCACCATTTTATTAAATAGATTATGATCATTTATGTAATATTTAATTAAACAAGCATACAATAGAATTCTCAGGCTATATTAATAGTTTTAAAAATAAATAGTGTCTTTTTTATTCAGTAGAATGACACATTTCACAACAATGACCATATATATGATGATATAATTATGAGATATATATATCAGAATTATTATAATTCATGTTTCAAACTGAGGAAGATCAGGACACCAAATACCTCAATTATGAGTTAAAATTTAAAAACAGCTCAAGAAAAGAATCAATCTGTACTGAATCATCTGCTTAAGAATCATTACAGAATCATGACTGCTCTCAGATTCACTCTTTGTCCTACCTGTTGATGCTCTGATGCTGCTTCTTTCTTCCCTCCAGTCACGAGCGGCTCTGGCTTTCCAGTGTAAATCCACTCCACACCGTCACTCACCAGCCCCCAGAGCTGCCAGTCAACACACAGCAGCCAATCCCGGGCCGGCAGCTCGGGCCACACCAGAACAATGACAGTCGTGTTGCAGAACGACTGCCTGGCACAAGCGGCCCGTTTCTGCTCCTGAGGATGTTTGTAATATCAGGCGTCTCCTCACATCCCTCCCTGCTACTCTAGCACGTCTCTGTTGTTATGGCAACGTGCTGAAGACGTGGCTGATAGGAGGGGTGGTTATATAACACAGTTCTGCTGACTATGTAATGACATGTAAAAAGGAAATTGCTAAATGATTGATCTGTGGTTGATCAGTAGTGTGTGGGAAAGAACGACTGAGCAGCTTAAGTGGTTAAGTGGCTGCTAAATGCTTAGTATAACAAGGTGGTTGCTATGGTGTTTCTAAGTGGTTACTAGATTGTGCTATAATGTTGCAAAGTGATTGCAATGGTGTTTAATGATGAATAGGGTGCTTCTAGGTGGTTACTCGGTATCCCAGGTGTTAAATGCTATGCAGTGCTATAGGGTGACTAGAAAGATGCTATCATGCTGCTAAATGGTTATTATGTTATCACAGGTGGTTGCTATTGTGTTGCTAAGTGGTTCCTAGATGGGTGCGATGGAGCTGCTAGGTAGTTGCTAGGCAGTTTCAATGGCATCCCATTTGTAACATGCTATGGGATATGATGAGGTTGCAAGGTAGTTGCTAAGTGGTTGCTATGGTGCTGCTAGGTGGTGGATATGTTATCCAGGGTGGTTGTTTGGTGCTGCTAAATGGTTGCTATGGTGATGTTATGTGTCAACATCTAAAAATGTTTGTTTTGCAATGCTTTGCAACCATAATTAAGCTGAATGAGGTGCACTGAAATATTGATAAAAAATAAAATATTTTATTAACAAGTAAAAGTGCTGTGATCATACATCAAGAACATACTGTACACACTCACATATACACTATAGCAACACAACCAGCATTCTTACTCTTGATGTTGCTGGTTCCTGATCTTACGGTGGGTTCTCCATCAGTCAGTGTTCTAGCTGTCAGCTTCAGCAGAGCTCTGTTAATACCTGACTACAGCTGAACCCCAAAAGGAGCTTTAATTACTCACTAATGATCATCTGATCAGCTCATTGACATATGATGAGACTATTCTCACAGTCTGAGCTCTGAGAGATGCTGCTTCACAGTTTCAGCAGTGCTGATCTTCAGGTTTGGAGCTCATTAACGTATGCTGACGAGTCTCACACTTTGCAGTAAGAGCCTTTCTGCTGTTTATAAGAGTTAATAACTCATTAATAAACAGACAGAGATCAGATTGGGAGGAAATGAGGTATAATGGTATAAATGGGGTTTAATGGTAGGAATCTATGGAGGAAGATCTGCTGAAGCTGAGAGCTTTAACACTGACTGATAAAGAAGACAAAGAGGAACAGGAAGCAGAAACACCTGAGCTTCAACAGGAGAGATGAATGTGTTACTGTAAAAGATCACTGTTGCTCTTTTTATTTGTGCTATAACTAATTAAGCTAATTAGTAAGCATTAATAAACTAAATAAATTTATTCGTAAACATTGATAAGGGTAGACTTAATTTAAAGTGGTATTGCAAATAGTTGTGGTTGATTACATTTGGGTGAGGGGGGATAACTGTGTGCATGTTTGACTCTCCTTAATGACATTACAACAAACAGACTGTGGCAGAACTGAAAGGAGGAGTAGAGTCCAGTGCTCTAACACACAGCTTCATCAGTCAGACGCTGCATGTGCTTCTGAATCCCAGAGCGCATATCACTGTACCTGCAAACAAACACGGCACCGTTCGTCAGAATGCACTATGAATTACAGAGTATCTACTAGGCCTTATTCAGTGTGTACTATATTATTACTATATTGCATATCAGAATTATTCTCATATGAAACTCATGTTCTGTAGTTATACGGTTGAGGAACTGGTGTGTGGACCCAGCTCAGCTCAGCTCAGCTCAGAACACAGTGAGGTTCAGCAGTGTTTTACCTCTGTTTGAGTTTTTCCATCTCTCTGTGCTCCTCCTCCATCAGCTTACTAATAAAACTCTGCAGCACAGGCATCTCCAGCTTAATGTACTGCGCCACCTGTAACACACACACACACACAGAGCTCAGTACACACCACTACTGGTCTGCTTTGACCTGGTTTCCTGTGGCTGGTGGTTTGTGATGCTGATCTGCTAAAAATGAGTCAGGGCAGTTAATGTATCAGTATTAACAAATGACTATTCTCTACTCCTGAAACTGGAATAAAAAACATGACAATCACTGTAATAACTATAATTACCACAATGACTAAAAGAACTATAATAACCACAATCGCTATAATCACTATAATAACTACAATTACTATAATCACCATAATCACTATAATAACTACAATTACTATAATCACCATAAACACTATAATAACTACAATTACTATAAACACTATAATCACAATAACAGTTAAATTACTATAATTACTATAATCACCATAACCACTATAATCACAATAACAGTTAAATTACTATAATTACTATAATCACCATAAACACTATAATAACTACAATTACTATAATCACCATAACCACTATAATAACATTAACAGTTAAATTACTATAATTACTATAATCACCATAAACACTACAATCACTATAATTTTTAAATCACTATAATTACTATAACCACTGTAATAAACATAATAATTTAATCAATCTAATCACTATAATCACCATAACCACTATAGCCACTATAATAATTTAAATCCCTATAATCACCATTATAAAACCCTGCCTCTACAGGTGAGAATTTCTTACGTCATAGGTGACCTCCTCCACCTGGTCCGGCTCCATCAGGAAGATTTTGCTGACCTGTTCACATGGACCCTGCAGAATCCGAACAGCCAGAGGGTGGTCACCTCGTTTCAGCTGGACACGCTCTGAACATACCACACAGAACCACACATTCAGTATAGAACAGCACAGTCAGTACAGAACAGCACAGTCAGCGTCTTTAATATTTAATGAAATTACAGCTTAATTGTCTTTGGATCATAAAGCAGATGTTGCATTATAAATGATTTCTTTACAGATCCCATATTACACATTTCTCCTCTACTGCTCTTCTTACAGCGTCTGTGTGAGTGTACAAACCACCAACACCCAGAATTCATTTCTACACCAACCTCTCTTTACCTCTCTTTACCTCTCTTTTATATTCAATGTTAAAAATATTAGTAGACTTCTTATAATGAAAGCATTCAGCTCCTTTAAACTGCACCCATTGCTGACACAGCTTGTCTAGTTCCTGTAGAGAAGTACTGCCAATAGAATAGGACTCTCTGGAGCAGATCAACATCATGACCTCATTGGCTCCATGCTGCCTAATGCCAGGCGTGGGCTAGAGGGGTATAAAGCCCCCCAGCATTGAGGAGCTGTGGAGCAGTGGAAGAACTGTGCTCTCTGGAATGATGGTGGTGGAGCTCCATCCAGCACTTTTGGGATGAGTTAAGGGGAGTTGGGGATGACGAGGTGGTGACGTGATCATCATCATCCAACATCCTGACCTCACTAATGCTCTTATCACTGAATGCAATCAAATCCTCACAGCAATGCCCCTTCAAAATCTAGTAGAAAGTCTTCTTCTCTGGACAGTAGAGACAGTTCCTCCAACAGAAGCAGGATCAGCTCTTTTAGTACCCTTGATTTCAGAAGGAGCAATGTCCCAATACTTTTGTCCATAAAGAGTAACTTTTTTAGATTATGATTAAGTATGAATAAATTAAAGGACTGCAGAGCTCTTATTGTATCCACAGATCTAGAACCCACCTCCGCTGGTGTGCAGGAGGAACAGGCTGAACTCTTCCGGACTGTTCTCAATCTTAAACTTGTTCAGAAGAACCCGCAGTACCTGCACCGTCGTCATGGAGCTGTTTATGCGGACGTTAGTGACGGAGCCGTACTCAGGTGTGAAAACTGACGTCTGAGAAAGAACAACGGAACAATCAGTAAATATGAGATCTTAAACACTCAAACGGACCCTAAAATGCAGACTGCTAAGTGTAATTTATAAAAATATAGACCATTATAGAGGAGATTCAGGATGCTACTATAGCTGCCCATGTTCTAGATAAGAGTCATACAGTGTCAGAAACCACATAATCAAGTCTACAGGAGATTACTGAAGACCGTCCGACTGTGTTTGGTTTGATGTGAGAATTGTGGAAACTATCACTTTAAGGTCTGGGGGCTATGTAATATTTGATAACTCGGTAACTGTAAATCACATGCCTTGTGGTTATAGTAGTGGCCATTGAACGAACATCTGTGTCTCCTGATTCGCCGCAGGTTACCAAGTGCTGGCCGCCCACCAAGTCTCCTCCCACCCACATCACTACGGGTCCTCTGCAGGTGTGCAGACTCCTCCTCCTCACCTGTGATATGATGCACAACAACATATGAAATATATATATAGCCCCAACAGCCATCATTTTAACAGCCAATCAAATCAGTCACTCCAACAATCAAAACAAATCAGTCACTCCAACATCCAATCAAATCAGTCCCCTTAACATCCAATCAAATCAGTCACCTTAACAGCCAATCAAATCAGTCACCTTAACATCCAATCAAATCAGTCACCTTAACAGCCAATCAAATCAGTCACTCCAACATCCAATCAAATCAGTCACTCCAACATCCAATCACAATTCAGTCACTTCTGCATCCAATCAATTCAGTCACTTCTGCATCCAATCAATTCAGTCACTTCTGCATCCAATCAAATCAGTCACTCCAACAGCCAATCAAATCAGTCAATCCAACAGCCAATACTATCCATCAGTTCAACAGCCAATCAAATCAGTCTAACTCTAACATCCAATCAAATCAGTAACTTCTGCATCCAATCAAATCAGTCACTCCAACATCCAATCAAATCAGTCACTTCTGCATCCAATCAAATCAGTCACTCCAACATCCAATCAAATCAGTCACTCCAACATCCAAGCAAATCCATCAGTTTAACAACCAAGTACACTTCAAGTACACACTTGTACCCTAAGCACTAAAATCCCTCCACTTCTGTATCTGCTCTCATACAGTTTAGACTGCTTACCTGTTCAGATTCGTTCCCTTGTGTCAGTGTAAGCACTCACCTGTCTCTCCTGCTGCATTACTGCAGCTGTCTTCTGATTGGTCCACAGGTCCAGAGACCTCAATGGTGGGTGGAGCAAGATTTGATTTCTGTTTTCTAAAGAAGAGGATGAAATTGGTCACGGTGGGTTTAATCACAGTATTAGGGGTCGGCATTCAGAGGATCAGTGAAGACCTCAGGGCATACTCAGACTCTGCTGTGTTTGTGCCACGCCCCACGAGGGAAGGACCAAGTCTGATTGGCTCCTTGCCATCTTGCATCTGCAGTCTAATTGGTCGCCGCAGTCCCCAGAAGATGTTGAGTAAGCCCTCGATGATCAGCTCTCCTTCCTCCTGCATCACAGAACACAGAATTACAGTGGGCGTACTGGGCAGTGTGAACAGTGGTGCATACTGCATCATCTGTTAAACATGGTGGAGGCACTGTTAGGGAATGGGCATGTATGGCTGTCAGTGGGACTTAGTCAACGGGTAAACGGGTGTGACTGACCTCTCGGTGGCGCAGCTGCAGAGCCTGTCCCTCGAAGTAAAGGTTGTAGGTTTTGAGGTGAGAGAGTAAAGCACCCCTAAAAGGAAACCACAGGGTTTTGAGACCAGAGCAGCAGAAGCTCGTCCTCCATCATGCTGCACTGAAACGTCATGTATGTTGGGGAGATGTGAGCTCAGACTTACTTGCTGATAAATTTGTTTACACCAATCTGCACCTGCTCTGAGACCTGCTCCCCAGCCATCATCAACACCAGGAACCTCTGAAGAGCTAAAAAGAATAGAGGAGAGGAGAAGAGAAGAGAAGAAAGGAGAAGAGAAGAGAGGAGACAAAAGAGGCGAAGGCAAGAGAAGAGAGGAGAAGAAAGGAGAAGAGAAGAGAAGAGAAGAGAAGAGAAGAGAGGAGAAGAAAGGAGAAGAGAAGAGAAGAGAAGAGAAGAGAAGAGAAGAGAAGAGAGGAGAAGAGAAGAGAAGAGAAGAGAAGAGAAGAGAGGAGAAGAGAAGAGAAGAGAGGAGAGGAGAAGAGAAGAGAGGAGAAGAGAAGAGAAGAGAAGAAAAGAGAAGAAAGGAGAATAAAGGAAAGGAGAAGAAAGGAGAAGAGAAGAGAAGAAAGGAGAAGAAAGGAGAAGAGAAGAGAAGAGAAGAGAAGAGAAGAGAGGAGAAGAAAGGAGAAGAGAAGAGAAGAGAAGAGAAGAGAAGAGAAGAGAAGAGAAGAGAAGAGAGGAGAAGAGAAGAGAAGAGAGGAGAGGAGAAGAGAAGAGAAGAGAAGAGAAGAGAAGAGAAGAGAGGAGAAGAGAAGAGAAGAGAGGAGAGGAGAAGAGAAGAGAGGAGAAGAGAAGAGAAGAAAAGAGAAGAGAAGAAAGGAGAATAAAGGAAAGGAGAAGAAAGGAGAAGAGAAGAGAAGAAAGGAGAAGAAAGGAGAAGAGAAGGTCAGTCAGAGTCTTATGATTTGCTTCATGATCCCAAAACAGCTACAGGCCAAATTCACAGGCACACAGGGAATGAACCAAAACCAACAACATATTCTCTCTCTCTCTCTCTCTCTCTCTCTCTCTCTTTCTCTCACACACACACACACACACACACACACACACACACACACACACACACACACAGGCCTGAGGGAGGTCACCACAAGACGGCAGTTGAGCGTTTACATCCAGGCTGCAGCTGGACTGAAGTGTCCTCCACTCTAATCAGCAGATATCAGAGCAGTCTGGACCTCATTACTGAAACACTGGCCTCCGCTCAAAACAGCAGGGTTCCTCAAGGGTTCTTCAGTAAAGGCAACACTTCTGTATAGAACCATTTGAATGTTTGAATGGTTCTTTGCCTGGTTCAAGGGTTCTTTATGATGGAAGGCCTGTTCTTTGTGGTTCCATGTAGGATCAAAAAGGATCAGACTCTAGTTACAACAAGAACCCTTTTTTTGCTAGAAGTGTAAAATAGTATTTAGAGGTTCCCCCTTAAAAAAGGTTCTTAATGGGTTCATTTAGCAAAGGTTCTACACACATGGCTTTTTGCATGCTCAAAATGCACAATAGGTTCTGTAATACAGGCAATGGTTCTAGATTTAAGCAGAACAACTTAAAGAATCCTTTGAATACTTTACCTGGTAATAGGGCTGTACTATTTGGGGCATTAAAGAACCTTTTTTAAATTGGTTCTACTATGTAGAACCAGGGTCACATTATTGTTATTTGTCAAAGAACACACGTTTACTAAGAGTTAAGGTTCACCCTGAAAAGTGGTTCTTTAAGGGTTCTTCAACAAAGGCAATTATTCTATATACAGAACCATGGACCCTCAAAGAACCTTTACAATGTTAACTGGTTCTTTGTCGGTTCTAAAGGGTTCTTCATGAAGAACATTTTTCAGAATGGTTCTATTTAGCACCACAAAGAGTTTTTAAAGGTTTGCCCTTAAAATGATCCTTCAAGGGTTCTTCAGCAAAGGTTCTAGATAGAACCATGAACACTCAAGTGAGGGTTTAAATGTGTCTTCTCTGTAAAGCAGAAGCTGCTTCTGTAAAGAACAGCTCAGTACAGATACGGCACTAACAGAGGTTTTGCTGTCGTTACTTTTACTGAAGAACCCCTGAAGAACCTCTAAAGAACCACCCTTTTTAAAGAGCCTACCCTGAACATCAGTGTGAGGTTCTGTTTCCCCTGAGTGCAGAGAGAGGTCAGAGGGGAGCAGAGAATGAGGCAGAGGACTTACTGTTTAAGCCGGACGCTCGGTCCTGATGGAGGAGAACAGTGGGCGACAGGTGCAGCAGAACCAGAACCAGTACTGAAGAGTGGTTCTGTCAGGAAGAACGCGTGTGTGAGTGTGTGAGTGTGTTGAAAGACTGAAGGAACCCGTGGCCCCTCCCTAAGAAGCGCTCACACAGGAAGTGGAGGGTATTTTTTCACTTGCATTTGGACTTCCTGTCAGCAGCAGTGGTGCTCAGCAGAGATGCACTGATAGCTCAGCCACGACTGAGCTACACACACACACACACACACACACACACACACACAGCAGGAAACACATTGCAGCACCCAATCTCACACACACACACACACACACACACTAACACCCGCTGGCCACTTTATTAGAAACACCTACCTTCTCACTGCTATGCTTCACTGCTAGGATGAGGGTGGGTCCACCACCCAAACACATCTACTCAGAAACTGACCCCTGATGAAGGCCTAGAGGGGGCTACCACACGCCGTTCATCCACAGATGAGCTACAGCCTTCAACTGAACACCAAGATAGATCTACAAGAGTGGGGTTTCTGATAAAGTGGCCAGAGTATGCTGTTCAAAAATGTCACAATGCTGCCATCTAGTGGTAACAGGAGTGCACACACTCACGTGTTTCAAGGAGCTGGGCCCACATTCAGTACATGGTCAAAATACATACAGCTGAGGTTAGAGGGTCGCAGTCCACTGAGCACATCTTCTCACATATGTGGTACGAAACTCGGCTCACCTGCCAGAATGTCGGGGAGATTTAGCAGAATAGTGTATTGAGTCTATTGAATCCTGTATTGCAATTTTTTAAAATAATAATACTTTAAATAATTATGTTTTAGCTTTACATTGTTTAACTTATAGTCATGTATTTTAAATCAAAAATAAAATGTACTATATTATTATTATTATTATTAATAATAATATAAACAGCAAAGCAATCATCTGGGATACCATAGCAACCACCTTAGCAGCACCATCTAAACAGCCTTTTATCTGCCTGTGAATGGAACCACTGAAACCATTCAGGAAATGCACTAGTCTAGTTATTATTATCTGTCCATAAGCTACAAATATGGGTAACATTTACCACATTACTAAATCATACAATCAAGGATCATGCAGTGGTGACAAGAGTAAGCAAATGTCTATTTTTATTTTTTAATTTTATTTACATACTATATTTGTATTTATATTTACAGCTAATTATTAGTGTCATATGACACAAAGCACTGAATGTGATTAGAAGCTCAGTACAGGCTAACTGGGTGTGTATTATATTTACTATTTATTCATTTATTTCTAATTATTTCTATTTATTTCTAACACTGTTGATTAGTAATGCTGTTTAAATATAACTAAATATAAAACAGAATCATTTCAGAGATATGAGAAGAAAACACGGTACAGCTGAGGGGCTGAATCAAACATGCAGGGCTTGTTTATTCGATGTCAAACATCCAGTTAAACTCAGTATTTACAAATATGTACAAACAGCTGACGGCGTAACGACTCCCTAATCTCTGTAAAGCGATAGTTCAGCGAAAAGTCTAATACGCAGCATTTTCCAGCCTGCCTCAAATATAGTCTATCTGCCACGGCCAGTTCGGTTCGTTTCTTTAGCTTTAGCACTGTAGCTAACAAGTACTGAAAGCTAGCTAGCTACAGTAACAGGGCCTAAATCATTAGCCTTATAATTTTACACAATTTTGCTCTTTCCTAAAATATTTTAGTGCACACAGATCATCTCTTTAGTTTTGCACCAGAGCAACAAAGCTAATATTGCTAACCAGCACGATGCTAACTGCAGGCCTAACTCATCACGCACTCTCCTCTGAGCGCGTGGAGGTGTTCAGTGATCTCTGATAGGCTGGATGATGTGGTTTCTGACTCTGTGTGAACATGGCCTGAAGCTCGTTAGCTTTGCTAATAGACCTTTATAACAGTCACTGCGTCGCCACGCCCGACTCGGAACAGTCGCGTTAACGACCTGCCGCCTGCGCCTCAACAGAGCGCCTCCCTCAGAGCGCCTCCCTCAGAGCGCCTCCCTCAGAGATCTCCACTGGGCTTCAGCACAGCCAACAGGAGGACAGTTAGCATGTCTGGAAGTCCCTCCAACACGGACGAAAGACTAGATCGTTTTGGCCGAAGTGCGTCGCTCAAAAGGTCAGAACATCTGTGTGACCCTGCACATCTGCCTCAGCGTGCTGTTTACCGCTGCACAGCACTCAGACAGAGGAGCGTACCGGAGTCGAGCAGAGCAGAGAAGGAGCCGAGCGTCTCTTTATGCTAACACCACATCACCCCAACTCCGACTGGACCGACTGAAGACCAGCACTTACTGACCTTCATTCTGGAGGAGGAAACATCCGTCCAGCAGGTTAATCCTGAGGGGTCTGACCTGGCGCTGAGAGGTCTGACCTGGCACTGAGGGGTCTGACCTGGCACTGAGGGGTCTAGTCGGGGGTTGAGAGGTCTGACCTGGCACTGAGGGGTCTAGTCGGGGGTTAAGAGGTCTGACCTGGCACTGAGGGGTCTATTCGGGGGTTGAGAGGTCTGACCTGGCACTGAGGGGTCTAGTCGGGGGTTAAGAGGTCTGACCTGGCACTGAGGGGTCTAGTCGGGCACTGAGAGGTCTGACCTGGCACTGAGGGGTCTATTCGGGGGTTGAGAGGTCTGACCTGGCACTGAGGGGTCTAGTCGGGCACTGAGAGGTCTGACCTGGCACTGAGGGGTCTATTCGGGGGTTGAGAGGTCTGACCTGGCACTGAGGGGTCTAGTCGGGGGTTAAGAGGTCTGACCTGGCACTGAGGGGTCTAGTCGGGCACTGAGAGGTCTGACCTGGCGCTGAGGGGTCTAACCCAGCACTGAGAGGTCTAGTCGGTGGATGAGAGGTCTGACCTGGCGCTGAGGGGTCTGACCTGACGCTGAGGTGTCTAGTCGGGGGTTGAGAGGTCTGACCCAGCGCTGAGAGGTCTACTCGGGCGCTGAGAAGCTGTTTCTCAAGAATCATAACCAAACGTGGCTGAAACGTGAATCTGTCCCACTGTTCAGCCCTGCGTTCACTCCCCTTCAGATTAACTCTACTTTTATTGGTCGCCTGGTTAAAAATGACACATGAAGGGCGGAGTTTTTCAGCTGGCGTTGGACATGGTTAAACTGGGTGGAGTGGGAACAATAGGAGCAGTAACTTCAGCCACTGATTACAACACGTCTGGAAGCTGTTTAACGCTACTGTTCACGCTTCAGCGTTAATAAAGCGGGAGTGTGATAACGGCCTTTAACTACAGCTGATCTTAAGAGTATCAGTTTGTATAAATTAGGCTTGCAGCTCCGTGCAAAACTGCAGTTATTTGGAGAACAAACACGTATTTTATGTACACTGGATTTTTCACCAAACCATTCCTCGCTTATGTGGTTTCTCACACTGGATGCATGAGGCTAACTGGTGTACATAAGCATTCATTACTTGTTAGCTACATTAGCATCAGGTAAAACTAAAGAAGCAAACTTCAGACACCCAGCCTGTCTAAACGGATCGTTTACATTTGCGGTGAGGTGGAGAAATATATATGTCATTATTTTAATATTCATATAATATTAATATTTATATGAATATTAATATTTAATATTACCATACGCCATTTTTGGACAGACTATCGCTTTAATATTCATCTGCTTCTCATGCAGTGGGGGAATCGCTGGGTTGGGGTCTCTAACAGCGCCTCCTGGAGGGGAAACACTATGAAGATCCAGCATGGTTCAGATAACGTTCTCAAACAGCTGCATGGAGCTCATTATACTCTCATCCTGATAGAGAGAGAGA
>NC_132893.1:36163336-36178336 GCF_030463535.1 Salminus brasiliensis
CGTACAGGTTAAAGGCCCAGCGCAGCTTCTCCGTTACTGAACCCCGCAGCAGCACGGACAGACCAATCACAAAGTCCTGCAGAACACACACGCACACACACACACACACGTACACACATTAAAGTTCTGATAAAATGATCAGTAATATTAAAACTACTGCTACAGGTCAGTTTATTACTATTAATTAATTAAAGCACTCATTGCACTGTGATTTCTACCTGACCGGCTGCTGCTCCTACAGGTTCACTCTCCGGTCACTGCGGTCCCTAGTAATAATGTTTCTATAGTGTAATAATCCACACGCTGCGCTTTTACATACTCCATATATGCACATCAGCCCTGCTTACTGTTTTGTACTGTGTGTTGTTAAGAGCTCTTCTGTAACTTGTGTTGTTATAGTAATGTATGGCATCCCATGCGCAATATGTACAGTACTGTGACACTGCAATTTTCTTCAGGATCAATAAAGTGTGTGTGAGTGTGAGTCTGAGTGTGTTGCACAGAACTGTGCAGGTAAAGAAAGGGACACACACCTCAAAGCGTATAGAGCCGTTCCGGTCCATATCGAAGGCATTGAAGAGGAAGTGGGCGTATGTGGTCGCATCTGAACAGCAGAGTGTAGGAGAAAGACCCGGATTAAAACATGGAGACATCTGACTGTCCGTGAGCTTCGTGAGATAATGTTCTCCTAACACCACTTCAGTCATTGTGTGTTAACAACAACAACAACAACAACAACAACAACAACAATAATAATAATAAATATTATTAAAACAGTTTACCCTGAAGTCCTGAGGTCATACATCAAAACTAAACTGCAGTTCTGAAGTCATGTCACAAAAACAAGCCCATTTACACAGTCTGCTGTATATCCACCTTTACAACCTGCAACAGTTTAGCTCCGCCCATTCACACATACAGGGCAGCCAATCAGAACAGAGCTCGGTCTTAAGTACACAGTGTCTAATTCTGAGTGATGAAGAGAGATGTGTGAAAATAATGAATGAGTTCTAGAAGTGTTATAGAAAAGTTATAGAAGAGTTATTAAAGAATTATTAAAGAGTTATTAGAGTTATTGAAGAGTTAAAGATATGTCATAGAAGAGTTATTGAAGTGTTATAAAAGTTATGGAAAAGTTACAGAAGAGTTATTGAAGTGATATTAAAGTTATAGAAGAGCTATAGAGTAGTATTGAAGAGTTCTTGAAGAGTTATAAAGGAGTCATGAAAGAGTTATTGAAGTGTAATAAAAGTTATTGAAAAGTTACAGAAGAGTTATAGAAGAGTTATTAAATAGTTATAAAAGTAATAGAAGAGTTATTGAAAAGTTATACAAGTTATAGTTTTTAAAGTATTGAAGAGTTATAGAAGTGTTATTGAAGTGTTATAAAAGTTATGGAAAAGTTACAGATGAGTTATAGAAGACTTATTAAAGAGTTATTAAATAGTTAGAGTGTTTAGAGTTCCAAACTGTTATAGAAGAGTTATAAAGTGTTATAAAAGTGTTATAAAAGATATAGAAGAGTTATTGAAAAGTTATACAAGTTATAGAAGAGTAACTGAATTATAGAAGAGTTATTAAAGTTATAGAAGTTATTAAAGTTATTGAATAGATATTTAAGAGTTATCAAAGTGTTATAGAATAGTTCTAGAAGTGTTATTGAATAGTTATAGAAGAGTATTGAAGAGTTATTGAGAAGTTATTGAAGAGTTATTGAGGAGTTATAGATGTGTTATAGAAGTGTAAGTGGTCTTATTTAACACAAATCAGGATATGAGCTTTAATAAGGAGGTTATCAACAGCAGACCTCCTTGAGGGAAGAACTGGGAATAGATGGTCTTAAAGGTTTCCTCATCAACTAATCCACTGGGACATTCCTGAGCAGAGAGAGAGAGTGAGAGTGAGAGAGAGAGAGAGAGAGAGAGAGAGAGAGAGAGAGAGAGAGAGAGAGGGAGAGAGCATGTTACTATCATAGTGGTCAACCAGCAGGGTCATACTGGTCATGCTGGTCATGCTGGTCAACCAGCATGGTCATGATGGTCAATCAGACTGATCACACTGGTTGACTAGTTTTGTCAGGTCGGCCAATAAAAACATACCCTACACTGGTCAAGAACTAAACTGGTCAACCAGCTTAACCAACAAGACCAGCTTGAGCTGTCCAGGCTGTTTTTTCATGAGGGTGGTGACTCTCACATTCTTGAAGCCCCTGTAGAGCGACTGCAGCTCCTTCCTGGTGAACTTGGTCTGAGCCTGCAGCTCCTCCAGGCCCTCTGGCTGGTGTCTGACCATGGCCAGCTCCAGCTCTCCATCACTGCTGTCTGAGAGAGAGAGAGAGAGAGAGAGAGAGAGAGACAGACAGGGCGAGAGAGACAGGCTGGAGATGCAGTCTTGGTGAGAGAGGGGTTCAAGCAGGAGAACAGCGTGGAGGACAGGAGGAGGCAGGAGGGCAGAGGAGCTGCAGAACAGGAGTAAAGGGACAGTTTGGTGAAAATCAACTTTACACAGTTCTCCCTTTACCAATTTAAAGTTCCTACACTCCACATCTCTATTACAGGCATGGTTCTGTTACAAGCACTGCCTGAAGAACCGTTTAAAGAACCTTCATATTTAGGAGAGTATTAGAGAGGAACAGCTTTGGGATGCACTGCGGTAAAGGGATGTATGATGGTAACTAGGTGATGTGTGGTTTCTTTGGGTCAGTTTGGATTATCGGTCAACACTGAGGCTGATAACTGATACAGGTTGTTAGTTATTGGCTGTAAATTTGAAGTTATGGTGTAATGGTGTAATTACTGGAATGCAGTTCCTGCCCAAAAGGAACACTGAAGCTTGGAGCATGGAGATTTCTGACTGTTCAATAAATTAGGAAACATTTAATAAAATGTTATACACACATGTCTATTTAATACAATTTAAAATACCCTAAAACTAAACTGAAGTAATTATTATTATGATTTCTATTATTTATTTACATTATCATTATCAAACATTGACTGACTGATCTGAACTAATCCCTAGCATCCCTAAAAATTGTAAATATTAAAACTGTATAAATGAACATTTTCACCAAAGAAATCCCTGAAGAAGGAGTGAATGTAGAGAGGGAACAACCTGCAGCACTGAAGGACTACAAAGAGTGAAGGTGAGGGCTGTGGAGGAGCTGGAGGGTTCTAGATAAGATGTGGAGGAGTTTAAACACATGCACTCACCATCTACACGACAGAACAGGCAGAGAACATAAAAGAACAGGTGGGGAGGAGGTGAGGGCAGAGGAGGTGAAGAGGAAGGTAAACGGGGTGAAGGGGTGTGAGGAGGAGGTCAAGAGGAGGTAAAGGGGATGGAGAGGAGGTGAGAGGGAGTTGAAGAGGAGGTGAAAGGGGTGGAGAGGAGATGAGGAGGAGTTGAAGGGGAGGTGAAAAGGAGGTGAAGGGGAGGTGAGAGGGGTGGAGAGGAGGTGAAGGGGTAAAGGTGTGTGAGGAGGATGTGAAGAGGAGGTGATGGGGTTTGAAGAGGAGGTAAAGGGGAGGTAAACGGGGTGAAGGTGTGTGAGGAGGAGGTCAAGAGAAGGTAAAGAGGAGATAAGAGGTAAGAGCGAGATGAGGAGGAGGTGAAAAGGGGTGAAGAGGAGGTGAAGTGGTTAAGGGGTGTGAGGAGGATGTGAAGAAGAGGTGAAGAGGAGGTGAAAGGGGTGGAGAAGGGGTGAAGGGGAGGTGAAAGGGGTGGAGAAGGGGTGAAGGGGAGGTGAACGGGTTTGAAGAGGAGGTAAAGGGGTGTGAGTAGGAGGTGAAGTGGAGGTGAAGGGGAGGTGAAAGGGGTGGAGAAGGGGTGAAGGGGAGGTGAAAGGGGTGGAGAAGGGGTGAAGGGGAGGTGAAAGGGGTGGAGAAGGGGTGAAGGGAAGGTGAACGGGTTTGAAGAGGAGGTAAAGGGGTGTGAGTAGGAGGTGAAGTGGAGGTGAAGGGGAGGTGAAAGGGGTGGAGAGGGGGTGAAGGGGAAGTTAAGGGGGTTTAACGCAGAGGAGGGTGTGAGGAGGAGGTGAAGAGGAGGTGAAGAGGAAAGAAAGAAACATGTTACCTTCAGAACAAAATGTTTTGGATTTCTGCAGAATTCCTTTGATATAAACACATCAAATAAAGCCACCAGGTGAGTCTACACCTGTGATCAACATGAGCACAGCACGCAATCTCCCTCCCTCCCTCAGGACCCCTCCCCTCCACTCTAAAACTCAGCTCACCCCAACACCCCACACCCCGCCGGGTTACGCTCCTTACCATCCAGAGACAGCGGCTCCCACAGACCAAACTGCTTCAGGACCATGTAGAAGAGGACGATGACCACGGCCACGGCCATCAGCTCCATGCCCTGCATCACGATCTCTGCATCTACACACGGCTGCTAACAGCCACCGTATGATGACCAGACTGGACCTCAGACCAGTTCCTTTAACAGGGATGCTTCTCTCAGATCAGCTTCGTTAATAAAGTCCAGGCCGGTTTCATTAACTTCTGTATAAACTGAATTCTAATCCATTTTCATTGATAGCAGTCTGAAGTGGTTTTAGAAAGCAGTCCAAACTGGATCTCAAACCAGTTCAATCCAGTTTCAGTCATAGCAATCTAAACAGGATTACAGAGCAGATTCATAAATGTGTGAAAACTGAGCGGTTTGGACTGTTATTAATGAAACACAGCTTTTCTAGAACCCCCCAGCACAGGCAGCTCCCCCCAACAAGTCTTAAACCCTGAAAAGCCCCACACAACTCCAGGAGCTCAAACCATCTGAAAGTACAAAGTGTTCTAATTGATCAAATGATTCCTGGGAAGTTTTTGCCCATGCAGATGATCCGACAATCCTCATGTTTTCCAAGAAAAAAACGTTGGGCTTAAAGACGTCTGTCTGAGAAGAAAAGAGGAAAGAACTTCCTGGACTGATCTTCACTCGGATCTTGGAAGCTGGTCAGAGTGTCCAATAAATCAGCGTCCTCCAGATTTCCAGAAGAAACCCGTAGCTCCGGTCCTTCGGCTGCTCCCTTGTCCACCTCGGGGAACTTTCTGCAAAGCTTTACTTCATCTCTGTCCTGAAGTCCATCTGAGCTTTTCGCCATGTGTCAGCTTCCCTGCAGCTTCCACAGAGAGCACTCCCAGGCCAGCAATTACGCCTAGCCATGAGCCCCACTTAATGCAAAGAGTGCATTCTCCCTCTCTCTCCCTCTCTCTCTCTCTCTTGTCCGCTACCCGTCTCCCCTCCACACCCTCTTTCTTTTGCCTTCTTTCTCCACTTTCTAAAGTCTGCTACATGCAATCAAATACTCCTCACAGCAATTTTCCAGAAAGGTAAACGCTGTACTGCAGTAAATGGGGTCAACCCTCCTGCTAATACTCCTGATTTCAGAGAGACTCACTGAAAAAGCAGGTGTCCATATACTTTTGGACATATTATGTAACTAACAAGTAACTGTAAGTCTATTTCCCACCAGTGCAAACTTTGCAGATCAAATACAAAAGTATTGGGACACCGGCTCATTCATTGTTTCTTCTGAAATCAAGGGTAACTGTCTTTACTGTCCAGGGAAGAAGACTGTCCACTAGATTTTGAAGTGGCATTGCTGTGAGAATTTGCTTGCATTCAACAACAAGAGCAGGAGTTAGTGAGGTCAGGATGCTGACACCCCTCTAGCCTACGCCTGGCATTAGGCAGCATGGTGCCAATAGGGTCATGATGTTGATCTGCTCCAGAGAGTCCTATTCTATTGGCAGTACTTCTTCTCTACAGGGACTAGACAAGCTGTGTGTGTGCATTTGCACATCTGTGTCAGCAATGGGTAAAACTTAAAGTAGATGAATGCTTCATTAGAAGCCACAAACATTTGGACACACAGTGTTGGTTTACTAGACAGGGATTAAACTTAGTCCTGGACTACAAAGCAGGCTGAATGAAGATTCCTCAGAACTAGGCTTAATCCTTGTCTGGGAGCCATAGTGTCTGAGCCATAGTGTATGTGAGACTGACTTCATGGAGTGGAGAAAGAGCTGGAGGAAGAACCACTGAGAGGAACCAAGATTCAAAAGAAGAACCCATCCACCTCCGGACCGAGAACAACTGTATCCCATATAATTACAGATACACAGCCTACACTCCAGTACAGGACCAGGTTTAAGAGCTTACAGAAGCCGGAGATCTGCTGAAGAGCTGAACCCAGGGAAAGGAAAAGTGGAGCTCAACCCCAGTGTCAACCCTAGCCTGATCATCTGGTTAATCAGACTGTAAAACTCAGAGCTGCTCACAGTTTAGTATTTACTCTCTGAATCACTGAGAGGTTCTGATGTTCAGTATTTTGGTTCATTCAAATCAAAGCAGCTTTACACAATTAGTCATTAATAAAAAACACAAAATAAAGAAAAATAACATAAGAAGACATGAAATCAAAGACCCCCAGTAAGCAGCCAACAGTGACAGTGGCAAGGAGAACCTCCCTCAGAGCTGGAGGAAGAAACCTCGGGAGAAACCAAGACTCACAAGGGGGACCCGACCCGTCCTCCTCTGATCAGAACTATTGATAAATTATTGATAAAAGTTACCAAACCATCTAAACTGCTGAACTGCTCTGATCATAATCATAATATAATAATCATGGTGTAGTAGAACTAGTAGTATAACTTAAAGACCTCTCAGGACTGGTGACCCCGCCCCTGTATCAGAGCTACAGAATCCAGTGTAAACACACATTCCCTAAGACGCGCTATTAAAGCAGAGTAGTGTTTAAGTCTGAGAACCTCCCTCCATCTCCGCTGTACTTAAGCTCAGTATTAAAGTGGCTAATAAAGAGCTGAGCGTTTTTACACTGATCAGATTCTCCTGCATCAGCAGAAGCCCATTATGCAGCTTTACACCAGGCCGTAAACCAGGCTGACTCAGGCATCAGCTAAACCGCTCCAGTTCAGAGAGATGATTAGCTCTGCTACTTTCCAGACACTTCTTACTCTTAGAGACTCTTAGATCCAGCATGAAAAGCCCATTCCCATCTCTTAAAGCTCCTGCAGCTCATTTTTTATTATATAGTAAACTGCTGTGCTGTTCTTTTCAGATGAGTTCTCATTGTTTTCAGATCATTTCTTATAGTTTAAAAACATAAAATATATAATATTTTAACCTCCTTAGACTTTACGTCCTCATATGAGGACATTACATTTCAACTTTTCTGCACCATGATACTTTTTACATTTTTTAAAACTTTGACCCTTTGACCTCACATGATTATTTATTTGTTTGTTTGTTTGTTTTCCTGTACAAACACTAAGTGTAATTTTTAGGTTCTACTAGTCCCAAATAGGAGACATTAAAAAATACACACCAAGCAAACGTCCAGATCTCAGGAGGTTCCTAATCTATTTTTATTATTTTAATTGGCTGCCATGGGCTTCCATATTCTGGACTTTCAGAGAAGCTCTAATGAATGCAATACATTTAATAATTACTATTACTAAGTTGCTCTAGAGTGTTAATCTGTGCAGAGGGGTCGAGTAATGCAGTACTAACAATTCATTATCTTACTAAGTAGAAATGTTGGTTATCTAAACTTTACTGGAGTAATTCTTTATTTTTTTATTATCTGAACTTTCTCCTCCTTACATTTTAAAATCAGCCTCGTTTCTCCTATTTCATTTCCCTTTGTTTTCATTCCGGCTCGTCATCAATAAAAACTCTCTCCAGATAAATCTCTCCATCCGGAAAGTGTGAGTCTGATCCTGATTGGATGAGAAGTATAAACAGACACCATTCTGACTCCCTATTGGTTTATAAGAGATCCATCACACCTGCACCCGTCCCGTTCCTCTCCAGCAGCTCACAGCAGACGTCTGTAGTCTAGTATGAAGACTGTGTCCGTGGCAGAGACTCAAGAGAGCTGCAGTGAAACGTCCCGACTGAGCCCCACATTTACATTCCAATAAAGCTTATTGATCACACGCCTCTGAAGTCTGACTTTCTGCAGCTTTACAGAACTTCTAGACAACGACTCCTCATATTTTCCTCCATGAAGCTCATGTTGATGCTCAGTAGAGCACAGAGACGCTCCTTTAATAGAGCTGATATTACTTAAATGCTTCATTTTCAATGGGCAGATCTGCAGCTGAAACAGGAGCCTAGTGCAGCCCAACATTTTTAACATCAACATTTTAATAGATCATCCTCCTCATTTTGGTTTTTAGAGAAATGGGGTTTTGGGGAGGGGTGGGGGGGGGGGGGGTAGTGCACTATAGACCCCTGTGGCGCGGCCTAAGCTTTCAGCCTTTGTTTTCCTTCCATTACTTTTACTTTTCTACTTGAAGTGGTTCTGAAACCAGTACTTTTACACTTTTACTGGAGTAAAAAGCTTCAGTTGATACTTCAGCTTCTATAGAAGTCTTTTAAACCCTCGTATCTCCACTCACTTCTACCTGAGAGATGAGTGTGAATACTTTTGACACCTTTGAATCTGAGTGTATCTTAGTATGGTTGAATAGTGAGAGATCAGTAGACAGAGGTGAGAAACCGTGAACCTCCTTCAGAAGAACATCCAGCAGAACCAAAACAGAGCTGTAAAACGGGCCAATTCCAACTGTTACATCATAGTCCTGACTCATATTTACACCCCAGCATTTACATAAACCCCACCCACAAGAGAAAGCCATAGTCAAAGCAGGACAAAACAGAGAAACGATAAAGTGTGACGCCGTCTTCAGGAGAATATGGTGGTGTTGATACTGGGGAGCAGCTCATCACCTCCAAACTCTGCTGGTTATGGGAATACGGGTTGATACGGGAACCAGGACTCGTGACTGCGCCTTTACCTGTGCCGGTCTCCACAGAGCTCAAAATCAATTAAGTGTGTGGACAGGATAGTTATATCTGTGGTATCTAGGTAGACACAGGCAAGCTTTCCCATTGGTCAGTCATTCAGGAGCTAGACTGAAGGTCTTAGGCATCAGATTAACAAACCAACATCATTCATTTATATTTATATTGAATTATATTGAATTCTTTCATAATTAAATAGTAAGATGAGTCTTTTTTACTGGAGGTTCTAGATAGGCTGATCTAGATAGACTGTGAGAGTGAGTGGCAGTGTTAGCAGAAAAAAGTATCACTCTAGTTCCTCTGAAGGTTCTAGATACCCTGATGTGTGAGTGGTAGTGGGGATTGCTTTAATATCAGTAAAGATCTCTACTAGGTTCTCTACTTTCGGAGTATTTATGACTGTGTATGAATATTTAATATCAGAGCAGCATATTTAACCCTGAGCTTCCTCTCCTCACCCCTATAACTGAGGAGTCACTCAGCTTACACTGTCTCCCATGTAATTACCGGATAATTCACTCGAGGATGTAATAAAGCCTGGGAGCTGATGTACAGACACACTCCTGTACATTTAATAAGCAATAATGCATAATAAATACACAATAATACATCATAAATACATCATAAATACACCGCAAATAAACAGAAACACTGCAGAAATGATAGGGTTGCTTCCTGTAGAGGATTTATCCACTAATTCACATTTTCATCTGAACATGGTGCCGAAGGTGTTGCATGTGATGGTCTGACCCGAACAGGTATTTAAGACTGAACCTTTGTATGAGTGTGTGTGTGTGTGTGTGTGTGTGTGGTGTGTATGATGTTAAGCAGGTTCCAGCGGCACTGAGGATCAGCAAAAACCAGAGCCGAGATTGGGTCGGGAAACCTGACAGCAAACAGTGAGGTGGTCATGACCAGAGCTGACCTGAGCTGACCTGAGCTGACCTTAGGTAAGTGTATGGGGAGTCTGAAGTTGGGATGATGCTGATGTATCTAAGTGTGTGAGATCTCCTCATCAATCAGGAAACATAAATGTAGTTAATAATTTAGTTGTGATTTATGCTTCCTAAGCAGCAGAGGCTCAGAGTAAAGGGCTTCAGAGATGAGGAGATGCTCTTAAGAAGACAGACGCGGGGCAGCGGCTGCTGCAGCTCATCTCCGCTGTGGCTTAAGCAGGGCATTATGAGGCCTAATGACCTGCTGGACCTGGTAAATGGAGCTACAGACTTACAGTCATTAAACACATCAGGAGTTTAGTGCAAAGTTTATTTAAATAAATGAAATTAAACCACATCTGTAATATTAATATTATTAATATTAGTAGGAGTATTGTTGTTGTTGTATTTTGATAGGCTCTGGACTCACTGAAACATTGTTATTGATGTTGTTATTAGACTATTGAAACTTAATATTATAATTTATATTATAATCATTTATTATTATTATATTATCATTAAAATTTCTTATTTATCCAGACAACCCAGGCCCAGTGCTGAGGATTGTCCAGTAGGAGGACTGACTTATTAGACAGGCTGTAATTCAGGCTTGTTATCCAGCTAAGTTGAGAACTCCTGCTTTGTGACCTCTATTCTACGCTGTCATTTTTTTGTATCCGTGTGTTTTTCTCTTTGATCTGGTTTGTGTCTCCTCTCTTGTCCTGCTCCTGCTTGTGATAAGCACTGTAGCCCCGCCCTCTCATCATTACTCCCAAGTGTTTCTTGTTTATGCTCAGTATTTTGCTGTCTGGCTTGATATCCTGCTTGTGTTTCTTTTTCTGTTTCAGTTTTCTGTGTTTGTTTTGTTCTAGTGTGCCTAGTTTATTTGTTTTTATGGATTAAAAAATCCTCCACTAAATAATTATTGCTCATAATTATTAGAACATATTCAAATAATTATTTTAATTAGAATGCCGCACATGCTGTAGTTAAGTTTAGGTGCTCTTTACTCTCCGGTCCATACAGTTTATTTGTGAAAACTAAGCAATGAAACAAACAGCATATTTACATTCAGTCTACAACAATGTAGGCCCGCCCATTTGCACTAAAATGATGGACGGCCAGTTAGAGCTTGTTTACTTTCATCAATCTTACAGGCATTGCTAGAAGTGTGTGTGTGTGTGTGTGTGTGTGTGGATCCAGTGGAGCTGGATCTGAGCAGTTCTGATATTAAACTAGATTCTCTGAGAGTTCTGTCTTATAATTATATACCACCATCTCTCCATTAGAGGGCAGCGTTGGTCAGATGAAGGCTTCTGCCTCTGTACAGTCACGCATACCCAGTCCCCTGATCCCCCTCAACAGAGTCACGTTTAGTGTCTGTAGTTTACTTCTTTAAAGAGCTCATATCCCACCGTTTACTACTTCAGTCCTCTAAGCCCCTCCTACAGCGTATGTGGAGTTTACAAACCAAAAACACCCAGAATTCATTTCTGCACCAACCTCTCTCGATCCCTTACAGTTACAGACACAGTTCAGCTACTTTTACGGTGCAGCCATTACCGACACAGGCATTTAGCTGTGCACGCAGAGCTGGTTTAATCCCCATAGAAAAGCACTGCCGATGCAGCAGGACAACATAACAAGCCACCATGCCCAGTGCCCTGCGGTGAAGCAGTGGCACTGTAGAGTTCTTTAGAGTGCTGGAGCTCAGGGATCATCCATTATCAGTACATGACCTCACTAATGCTCTCATGGCCAAATGCCACCACAACCTCACAGCAATGTTCCAAAATCTAGTGCAAGGCCTTTGCAGAAGAGAAGAGGCTGTTACTGCAGCAAAGGGAGAACGTGTGTATATGTAAATGACCTCTGTTCTTATTAGCTGCTTCACTTCGAGGCGAACAGGCAGGTGTTCAGTAGTCTCTAATAGACCTGATTACGTGGTTTCTGACACTGTATGACTCTGTTATCTAGAACATGGACTGAAGTACAGGTCTGAACTCTCAAGCTGTACTTTACTGCCAAGTGAGTGACATTAGCCTCACAGCTCACGTGGATCTGAGCTGAGATTAATATTATTATTAATATATCAGTTTCTCTGGAGGCTCTAAGACTGGAACGTACTTTACCTGCCCATAATATTGTCCACCAAGAGTGTGTGTATGTGTGTGTGTGTGTGTGTGTACCTGGTCCCTGTGGGGCAGTGTTGCTAATGATCCACTTCACCAGGCAACACTTCATTAAGCTCTTCCGGGAGAATCGCGGTTTCTGCCATTTCCCCTCTTGTGGCCTGCTGGGGGCGCCGTCTGGCCCACTGGAGTCCGACAACAAGCCATCCACTCTCTGACCATCAGTCTGCTGAGAGGTGGGAGTGGTGGGGGATGAGAAGGAGAGAGAGAGAGAGAGAGACAATAATTACACTTAATTAACTTTTTTTTATTTTTTATGTGTCATACACTACATGTCCAAACATTTGTGGACACCCTTTCTAATGAATGCTTTCAGCTACTTTAAGTTGCACCGATTGCTGCTGACACAGATGTGCAAACTCTCATCTGTTGGAGCAGATAAACATCATGACCCTATTGGCTCCATGCTGCCTAATGCCAGGCGTGGGCTAGAGGGGTATAAAGCCCCCCAGCATTGAGGAGCTGTGGAGCAGTGGAGGAACTGTGTTCTCTGGAATGATGGTGGAGGAGCTCCATCCAGTACTTTTGGGATGAGTTGGGGATGATGAGGTGAGGTGGGGTGATGATTATCTAGCCAACATCCTGAACTCACTAACGCTCTTATTGCTGAATGCAATCAAATCCTCACAGCAATGCTCCTCCTCCAGAATCTAGTAGAAAGTCTTCTTCTCTGGATAGTAGAGACAGTTACTCCAACAGAAGCAGGGTCAGCTCTTTTTTTTATACCCTTGATTTCAGAAGGAGCAAGGCATGTGCAGGTGTCCCAATACTTTTGTCCCTATAGGATCAGTGAAGATCAGTGGTGTAGAAGAGGAAGAGGATCAGTGAGAGATCAGTGGAGTGTAATAACTAACACAGGTGGACTCCAGACAGAAATACTGGCCTTCTGCCAACACAAACAACACACCTGATTGGCTTAAATACATTAACGAGGACACACACTCCTAACGAACCCTTAACCAGGCTCGCCGTGATGAGGTTCAGCATGTTCTCCCTGAAAGTCAATCACACGTAATTAAAGGCAGTTTGGGGCTTTAAAAAGAATATATTTTAAATATTATAAAATATTGTTATAAATATTGTGTGTGTGTGTGTGTGTGTGTGGGTGTGAGTGTGTGTTAATGGCAGTGTGTGATGGAAAGCTATCTCTCTCTGTTTGAATATGAATAGAATGTAAAGCTGTATGGAGTGAATTGAGAACGGCATCAATAATTTAGCATCTTTAAACACAAGCTTCAATAAAAGAAGAGCTCAGAGGCCCTCTGTACACACACACACACACACACACACACACACACACACACACACACACACACACACACACACACACACACACTGATTCCAGTACAGTGTTTAAAGGAGCTGGGAGCTGATTGGTCAGGGAGGAGAGTCAGACTGGATTATAAGAAACACTATAAAACAGTCATTTAAAAAATTGATTAGTATCGTCCAAAACTCAGCATAGAGTCACTCAGGTCAGATCAGCATTGGTCAGCATTAAGGTACTCAGATCAGATCAGCATTGGTCAGCATTAAGGTACTCAGATCAGATCAGCATTGGTCAGAATTAAGGTACTCAGATCAGATCAGCATTGGTCAGAATTAAGGTACTCAGATCAGATCAGCATTGGTCAGCATTAAGGTACTCAGATCAGATCAGCATTGGTCAGCATTAAGGTACTCAGATCAGATCAGCATTGGTCAGAATTAAGGTACTCAGATCAGATCAGCATTGGTCAGAATTAAGGTACTCAGATCAGATCAGCATTGGTCAGCATTAAGGTACTCAGATCAGATCAGCATTGGTCAGCATAGAGTCACTCAGGTCAGATCAGCATTGGTCAGCATTAAGGTACTCAGATCAGATCAGCATTGGTCAGAATTAAGGTACTCAGATCAGATCAGCATTGGTCAGCATTAAGGTACTCAGATCAGATCAGCATTGGTCAGCATAGAGTCACTCAGGTCAGATCAGCATTGGTCAGCATTAAGGTACTCAGATCAGATCAGCATTGGTCAGCATTAAGGTACTCAGGTCAGATCAGCATTGGTCAGCATTAAGGTACTCAGGTCAGATCAGCATTGGCCAGCATTAAGGTACTCAGATCAGATCAGCATTGGTCAGCATTAAGGTACTCAGGTCAGATCAGCATTGGTCAGCATAGAGTCACTCAGGTCAGATCAGCATTGGTCAGCATTAAGGTACTCAGATCAGATCAGCATTGGTCAGAATTAAGGTACTCAGATCAGATCAGCATTGGTCAGCATTAAGGTACTCAGATCAGATCAGCATTGGTCAGCATAGAGTCACTCAGGTCAGATCAGCATTGGTCAGCATTAAGGTACTCAGATCAGATCAGCATTGGTCAGCATAGAGTCACTCAGGTCAGATCAGCATTGGTCAGCATTAAGGTACTCAGATCAGATCAGCATTGGTCAGAATTAAGGTACTCAGATCAGATCAGCATTGGTCAGCATTAAGGTACTCAGATCAGATCAGCATTGGTCAGCATAGAGTCACTCAGGTCAGATCAGCATTAAGGTACTCAGATCAGATCAGCATTGGTCAGCATTAAGGTACTCAGATCAGATCAGCATTGGTCAGCATAGAGTCACTCAGGTCAGATCAGCATTGGTCAGCATTAAGGTACTCAGATCAGATCAGCATTGGTCAGAATTAAGGTACTCAAATCAGATCAGCATTGGTCAGCATTAGGGTACTCAGATCAGATCAGCATTGAGGTACTCAGGTCAGATCAGCATTGGTCAGCATTGTTCAGCATTAAGGTACTCAGGTCAGATCAGCATATCCCCACTCATTTTATCCAATATCAGCAAAAGAACCCTTTAGAAAGTGAGACTCTGTTCCTGAAACATTTCACATTTTAACTGGTTTAAACAGGCAGACTGAACTGGTTTAAATGGGTAGACTGAACTGGTTTAAATGGGTAGACTGAACTGGTTTAAATGGGCAGACTGAACTGGTTTAAATGGGTAGACTGAACTGGTTTAAACTGGTAGACTGAACTGGTTTAAAC